>NW_009930678.1:3675-19059 GCF_000696875.1 Nestor notabilis
AGGGAAACTTCTCTTCCATTCCATTCCAACATAATTAAAACAGAACAGAACAGAACAGAATATTTTCAGTGGGAAGGTACCTACAATGATCATCTAGACCAAGGTTATTACAGGCATTGTCCAAATGCCTCTTCCGCACTGACAGGCTTGGGACATTGACCACCTCTCTAGGAAGCCTGTGCCAGTGTTTGACCACCCTCTCGGTAAAGAAATGCTTCCTAATGTCAAATCTGAACCTCCCCTATAGCAGGTTTAAACCATTCCCACACATCCTATCACTGGATACCAGGGAGAAGAGATCTGCTTCTCCTCAGGAAGCTGCAGAGAGCAATGAGTCTCCTTTATGTCAAACTAGACAGATCCAAAGATCCTCTGCTGCCCTCAGTGACTCCTCATAGGACATTCCTTCCAGCCCCTTCACCAGCTTTGTTGCCCTCCTCTGGACATATTCAAGGACCTACACATCCTTCTTAAATTGTGGGGACTGTAAGTGCACACAGCGTTCAAGGTGAGGCTGCACCACCACTGATTACAGCAGTATAATCACCTTTTTTGATCAGCTGGCTATGCTATGTTTGTTGCACCCCAGGATGTATTTTGCCCTCTTGCATACCAGGGTGCACTGCTGACTCATATTAAGCCTGCTGCTGATCACCACCCCCAGATCCCTTCTTCAAGGTTGCTCTCCAGCCACTTGTCTTCCAGTCTGTACTTGAGTCTGGTGTTACTCTATCCAGGCACAAGTACAAGCAAAGTTCTAAACAGAAAGTGCGATTTCTTCAGGACTGTTTCAAGGAAGACCAAATAATGTGGTCAAACTATTTGTCAGGAAAGTTTAGACTAGCTCACATGATTCATCAGCGTACTCAAGAAGGTAATTTGGGAAACAGCTCTATTAAGACTCTGAGAGGTGAATAGATGCTGTGACCATTTCTACACTAAAATCCTAAAACTGACAGAAAGAAATTCGTAACTATATGTCAGTGAAATACAGAATTTTGTCATTCTGTTCTACGAAATTTTGTAGAAAGCTGTCCAAAGTATTGAACAGATATATGCCCAAGTTAAAATGGTAGATCCCATACACACAAATATACATATCCAAGTCCTCAACAAATGTCCCAGTAATATGATATCACATACCTAAACATCCACTTTATGGTAGGAACACAATACTGGATTATAAGACACCAAAAGATCAGGTTAGCCCAATTTGGGCTAACAAGTTCAGAGCGCTTCACTGATCACCTTAATTTTTTCCTTCTCTTTTTAATCCTATTTTCATCCTAAGCCCATAATTTTCAGTTTTCTACTGATTGCCATCCCTAATTCCATACTGAATTTGCTTATGCTCTCTTAGTTCTTTTCTAGTTTTCTCAATACCTTCTCAAGACGTGAGGATAAAACAAATCGGTACAGAGAGGCAGAAGCCTGGTTGTCAAAGCAAAAAAAAAGACACGACACAAAATGCTGATCTGATCACTTACGCTGAACATAGGTTTAAAGAACGACAGCTGGAAACTATTCTTTCAATGTAGTCAAAGCAGAATATTTTCATTTTATTGGAATTCCCTTTTGGCTTTATATTTAAATAAAATTGCATCTCTGCTCTGAAACTCTGACAATGTTTTGAGCATTAAACCCAGTACTTTACAGTGAAAGCAAACTGTCTTAGTTTTGCACTGCCTTATTAATGTAAAAATAACTAGTAGGAGAGAAGAATACTTTAAGTATCTTCTTACATGTGTTTTATATGCCATTCTTTAGTTTTTGGACTTCCAGCTCATAGTCATGTTAATTACAAATTGTGAGTGAGCGTACTGCTTATGAATAAAAGTCAATAAGCAAAACTATGTTGTTTAACTATAGATACTAATAGGCTTGAGTTGTTCTAGCACAAGTATTTAGGTGTTTCCATAGATCACTGCAAAAAAAATTAATTTCCAGACAGAAAGAAGATTATTTTGGGGTATGGATATTCTTGTGCTAATACCATATTTAACTAAAGTAGATTTTCAACTCCCGTGGTATTTTTTCCTTGAATATGGGTATAAAAAGCAATCCCATCTTCTATCCTAGCAAATTAAAAGCTTAAGAGGAATAAAGTTGTGGTACTCTTTGTCCCTGTGATAAGCTCTCCAAATTCCTGATTCATTCCTTACTTGTTTTGGTTTGAATTCTTATTCTTTGAAAGTGAGAGGCCAGAATTATGCATAGAATTTCAAATTATGTTTTACTAAACCCTTGTTCAATTGTACTAGTATTTCTCTCTATTGGGAAAAGATGTTATTATCAGCTACAATATATTGGCAATTTACACCATTCTGCAATGAACTAGTACACAGAAGTCTCTCTTCCTCAGCTATTTCCAGTGATGAACTTCTAGCTTAATGCAGGTTTCCATGCTCAGACGGATGTATAACACTGCACCTTATGCTATTAGCTTTAAAACTGATTTATTTTATTATTCTACTTTTCAGAAATCAGGTGGTTTTGAATGCTGTTTCAACATTCTGCCTATTAAGAATGGCCATAATTTATTCATGTCACAACACCTCTGAAAATGTTGTTTACTACTTAACTGTGAAAAACCCCATTATCCACCCTGCCTGACACTGCGGTTAATGTCAATGCTGTTCTCCTGTTAGTTAATGGGCTAACCTTTCCACAATCCTTTTACTAATTTCCTCCTATCTAAATCCACTAATTTGCCTTGCAGTACTGTACCAAGTGCTTTTGACCAGATAGGAGAGAGACTTTATTTTGCTTACAAAAATCACTACACTTGTTTAACAAAAAACCTACCACCACCTCCCTCCACCCCCTGCCAAAAAACCCAACAACTAAAAGAAGTTACATGTTGTTTTTCCATTTGTCATGGTTTAAGCCCAGATGGTAACTGAGAACCATGCAGCCGCTCACTCACTCCCCTCTTCATCCTCCCCCACCTCCCGGAGGGATGGGGAGGAGAATCGGAGGAATGTAACTCCCACAGGTTGAGATAACAGCACTCCAGTAACTAAGGTATAATACAAACCACTACTGCTACCACCAATAATAATAATGATAAGGGAAATAACAAGGGGAGAGGATACAATTGCTCACCACCCACCAACTGATACCAAACCTGACCCAAGCAGCCATCTGGGCCTTCCGGGTAACTCCCCCCAGTTTATATACTGGGCATGACGTGCTGTGGTATGGAATACCCTTTTGGCCAGTTTGGGTCAGGTGTCCTGTCTCTACTTCCTCCTGGCTTCCCCTCCTCCCTGGCAGAGCATAAGACTGAGAAAGTCCTTGGTCAGAGTAAACAGTACTTAGCAATAACTAAAAACATCGGTGTTATCAGCATTGTTCCCAAACTGAAAGTCAAAAACACAGCAGTGCACCAGCTACTAAGAAGGAGAAAAAATGACTGCTGTAGCTGAACCCAGGACACCATTTAATCTCATTTCAATTATTCTTTCCCTCTAAATTTGTTCAGGAGTATTGCTTACTCTTGGCCAAGCATCAACAGCATGATACTTTTTGCTCTTGCTCGCATAGATTTTCACCTAGCAATAAGTGGTGCTATTTGGTGCCATCATATGAATCCTACTTAGGCAATTTAAATATGAAATTCTCACCCACTGTACGAAATAAAAACCCGTATATTTAGAGTTATCTGCAACTTTAAGGTTATACAAAGTTCAACTACAGCTTTAGACTGACAGACAAAAAGTGATGCAAGAATATACATCTTTATTCAGTGATGGAAAGCACAATTGACTGCTTTTAGCCAAGTATGACCTGTGGTAACTATAAAATTATTGCTTAGTCAAGCGGGAAGATAGCTGCTAGGTCTCAAGCCACTGAGGTATATTTGGGTAACAGAAGATAAACCTATTGTGAGTGTAGTTCAAAATGTCAGGTTAAAGAATAATTCTAAGTGGCTAAAATTGTTATAAAATAAACTTTGACCATCTTTAATGTCTATTTGTCTTGTCATATTCATGTGCTACATCATGCTAACTTGTCCTGGGTTCAGCTACAGCAGTCATTTTTTCTCCTTAGTAGCTGGTGCATGGTTCCGAGTAACTGACGGGGCTTAAACCATGACACAACTATGAAGAACGGCATGACAGTTAATGTACCCAGCAAAGCTTTAGGGTCATTTTCTAAGATCAGTTTTTGAAAATTAAGTTAATTTAAAAAGTAAAGCATCTTGAAGACAGAGCCAGGAATAACTGACAGATCCAATGACTGCTATTAAAATGCTTGAATATGACTGCACTATGCTGCTGTGAAATTTCTAGACAAACAGGATCCTAAAAGCAAGAATTTACCAGAAAAAGTTTTGCACACACACAATAATGAAGTCTACACTAGCAGTGAGAAGATGTGGAATAATAATCAGGGTTTGATTTAAGGTAGGATCCCATGTTAACAGTAAAACTGAAGTTTCTGAAAAACTATGTAACAGAAGTTGTTAACATTCTGTTCACCATTATGGGCTCAAGATACAACTTATTAGGATATATATTTTTTCAAATGGCTTTTCATAGAATTCCACATGACAGGCTTCTGATTAAACCCTGCACAATTTAGATCCAGGGTGTAGCACAATGATAAATAGAAGTGTAACTGAGAGACAAGGGGAAAAAAAAAAGCATTTCTGAGAATTTTAGAAAAGTTCTTCTACTCTGGGAGTCACGGCGATTATCCACTGGTTTTCAGCAATACCCCATACAGCTTTAACATTTAAGATGCTCATGAAATAAAGTAAGGAAATGGCAAACACAAAATCAACATCAAAGCAAACTGGACAAAGATTAGAACTACTCTAGCTAGAAGCAAACTAACTTAGAGCAAACAAAATTCAATATATATTAGCACAGTAAAACTTATATTAGCATTTCTAGAGATATGAACAATGATTGAATATAAAGCTGGGGAGAAGGGGTAAGGAGGAATGTTGCAAGAAATGGGAAAAGTAAGATGGTCTTTATAGTCCTTATCTCTCTGCATGTCTTGCACATAGGAGAAAAAGAGAATGAGAGAACGAAATATGCTTAGTGTGACCACTAAAGACTGAGCAGTTTCAGATGTTTTACGTATGTTCAGTAAATTCCTTCAAGGAGTAGATAGTGGCAGAGGGTTTGTCCACGACAAGTAGGAAAAGATTTTTACACCACTGTAGTGGGTCTAGCTAGGATGGAGTTAGTTTTTGTAATAATCCTTATGGTGATGTGTTTTGGGTTTTCAACTACAACAGTGCTGATAGCACAACAGTGTTTTGGCTAATGCTGAACAGCGCTTACACAGCAGCAATCTCTTTTACCCACCCTGCGCCCTACCAGCAAATAGTCTGGGGGTGAGCAACAGGTTGAGAGGGGAGGCAATTGGACAGCTGACCGTTGACCAAAGGGATATTCCATGCTATATAACAATCATGCTCAGCACTAAATCTTGAGGCAGGGCAGGAGATGGGAATGTTGGGTAGGTAGCCATTACTCAAGGACAGGCTAGGCATCAGTCTGTCAGTGTGGTGAGTGACTGCCTTTGCATTACTCAAACCCCCTTCCTCATAAAACTATCTTTATCTTGACCCACGAGTTTTTTCTCTTTTGCTCTTCCTATTTTCTCCCAGTCCCACTGTGGAGGGAAGAAAGCAGCTGTGCGTTGCTTAGCTACCTACCAGAGTCAATTTATACACAGAAAGTAGATGATCTCTCTACTAAGAAAAAAAAATAAAAAAAAAAAAAAGAGAGAAAGATTTGGTATATTTAGTTACCTTTATTCACCCTTAGGTAATGCAATTATATGCCAAATTTGCTTCTCTGTTTTATTTTTGTTTAATGATAAAGTTTGTTGATAAACTTCTTAGGCAGTTAAACAACAAATGCCAGTACCCCTTCCATTTGGAGGTGAATTTTTCTAGCTGTAGAAAATTTACTCTGGAACAGAAGAAAGGGTACAGTTAGCTAACATTTCTTTCAGTAGCAGTGACAGCTTTGAAAAAAATCACTGTTTTCACTTACCTGAGAACAGTCCTTCTATCTGCTTCAGGACTTTCTGCAGCATACCTGAGAAGGAACGAAGCAGTAAAAAGAAGCAACTGGGGTCATAGATGGCTCTTATGCTGCCAAGAGATGTAGTTTGTCACCTGCCTGGCTTTGTCTTCTCCCAGAATTTCAGTCTCTTAGCCGAAGCACAAATAATTAATAGGGTTGCCAACAAATGAAATTTTGACATGGAACAAAGTTTACTATCACTTAACTCTAAGACATGGCAAAACCAGTTGTCATCTCACTATTAGGAACACGTAGCCTGAAGGTACGGCATGGGCAAGAAGGCCTTCTTAGCCCCAGAATAACTAGTCATTTAACTTCAATTTATGTCACAGCACTTGCATTTGCTCAAGTGCAATTCCTAAAATTCTCTGCTGATGTTCCCATTTTGCTTATGCAAAATTCCTTCTACAGTTGCAAAAGGATTCTGAATTTTTCCTCAAGCCTGTGGTGTGGTCCCAAGTATTTGTGTTATCTCTCTTTTATATTTTCAGCGTCAGTTTTAGGTGAAGTTATGACTATAAACAAAAAATTACGTCCCCTAATGAATTGTTAAGCTGACAACTGCTTTTTATTATATTACAGTGTTTTTCTTGGTGCACAAAGGAACAAGAAACATACTAAATGGGCGTAGATTAGAATGTAAAGACTGAGCTACCTCATTGTGGCTCTTAAAGTGTCCTCAACAGATTCAAATGACTGCAGCCATTTTCCTCCAGTTTTCCATAAAAATGCACTTTAATTCTATCTGAGATAATTTTTTTTCCCTTCATTCAATGCCTTTTGCTACCCGTTTCTGATTGCAAAAAAAAAGACCCATCCCAAATTCAGAACAAAGCCACAGGATTTTTATCACTCAAAGAATATTCTTTCTTTCCTAAACAAAAACCTCCCTTTGAAATTCCCTTGAAGAAAGTTAAGCTAACACTGTATGCTTTTGGAAAGTGTTGCCCATATAATATGCCAAAAAAATAATACTAAGTTACTGTAAGTTTGTTACTATTTTATTTATTTCCTGGCTCCTCAGATGACTAAAACCTATTGAAGGTAAGGCAAGACAGTAAACTATTCTGTGCACATATTGTCTTGGAAGATACACATCATCTTGTAAGACTATTAAATATATTTTGAAGCAAATCCTAAAGTGAAGAAAGCTCCTCTGAATGTACGTTGACAGTCTTAAGAGTAGAATTTGGCTGATAAAACACATTCCAGGTAGCATCTTGACACATTGCCTTGACACATTGTGTAGGTGTGTTCATGCTCAGTACTTTGCATATTGTCAGCTTACTGAATAGTAGTCATCTATATTATTTATAGTGGTGACAGAGACGAATAATTCGTACATTCACGAACTCCCTAATCTTATACTCCACATACCACTGTATTTGTGCTACAGTAGTAGCTCTCTGTATCAAAACAATGATGCTATCCTATTATCTTAAAAAGAAGCATAAGTTTTTTTGTCTGAATACTTCCTCATTGTATTTTGTATCTTCAGTTAATTCGTTGAGAAGTAGCACATTTCATGTAAAACTTAATGGTCATTCTCCACTGTTGCTTATCATTGCAAATTAAAGCATAGGATACTTGGACATTTGTTTTCAAACAGGCTCAAATTGCACTACAACATGCAGAGTGATTTAAAATTATTGGAGGTCTTCAAATTTTATAGGCACTTCAGTATGGAATTTAAAGTACCCCAATAATTTTAATCTGCTCTGCATTGCACAAAGCAATTTAAATTTATTGGAAGTGAAATTTGGAAATTATCAGGGTTCTGGGCATTGGAGCATACACTGGTTTAAAATTACAAGAGCACTTTAAATTTTTATAAGCACTTCATTTAAAGATCAGGGCTGTGGACTGGGATGATGTAGTTTAAAGTTGTTAGAGGTTTTCCCACTTGAACTCAAAAAAAAAAAAAAAAGTTAGATCTCTTCTTGGAATAATATTACATTATTTTACTTGACCAGAGATCCAATATCCAATTTAAAAAGAAAAGAATAAGGCAAACAGAGCACAATCCTGTAAAAGTGATCTCAACCTATTCATTTGAGAGAAAGCTGTTGCAACACTGTCTTTTGTTCCAGTCCCCTGCTGAATTTTTATTTTTTTTCTAGCATAAGGAGTAAATAAATGTCAGATACATTTCAGCATAGTTTGTGCAGGTGAAATTTTCTTTAACTCAATATGACAGAGAAATTGTTAAGAAATCCAGTATCACTTTTAAACAAAGGCCCCCACCCTGTCAGCTATGGGATTAAGTCTGAACTGTTATGATTAGTTTCAGAATCATAATAGAACACCTGAGTTTGGTGTTTTTTGGGGTTTTTTTTAAGACGATTGCTCATCTCTGTCTTGTCCTCAAATATCTTAAGCTTCTGTCATTATTCCTGATTCTTTCTGATTATTTGTTTCATTTTTCCTGGGGAAAGGGGGCACAGGGGAAATAGGGAGCTGCTGGTTTTGAAAAACAGTCCTAATGTTTAGCAGCAAGTAAGAGTTAAGGCATTGTGTAAGTATATGTGAGATCGTTCAGTGCTTAAAGATTCTCTGCCTAAGCTTAGTTTACAAAACCTTAAGGAGTTTCAGCAGCGAGGAACCCCGGTGTGGCAGATGGACATGCTCTGGAGGAAACTGCAGCCCATGGAGAGCCCACTGCAGCCCACGGTAAGGTCTCAGACTGGAGCAGGGAAAAGTGTGAGGAGGAAGAAGCAGCAAAGAAGACCTGTTGTGGACTGACAGCAGCCCCACATTTTAATTGGCAATAAATTAAAAATCAAAGCCTGTTTTGCCTATGATGGTGATTGGTAAGGGATCTCTGTTTTCTCCTCAATACACAAGCTCTCTCAATAATATTTTTTTTTTCCACCCCATCCCTTGGAGGCTGGGGCTGTGGGGTGGGAACTGAACAGATGGATGGGAGTTCGGCTGTAGGCAAAGGCAGACCCACCAAAGCTGGTTGGCCTAAAGCTGCTTCAAAGAATATTCAGTAAAACAATTACTTCAGCAAGTGTAAACTCTAAGGGTAATTTGAAATACCATGCTACAGAGAGTGACTATTAGTCCAACTACTATATCTAAACTAGAGAACTACATCTAAAGAAATAGAATGGTTTATACTACTGAGAAACCCACTCTCTTAAAGCAGTTGTATTCTACCAAGGCTGGGCAATGCACGTTATAGATTTTAGGCCACTAAGACTCTGAAAAACTCTACCCAGATTTTCTTCTGAGTGAAGTATTTCTATTACCCTAGATGAAGTGTGATGCGCTAGAAATCTGTAAAGTCAATGTGCTGGTACAAATAAGTTTTGACTTCATCAGGTGGAATATGATATCCACATTCCCCAGCTGCTCCTCCTTGTTGGTGAGAATGAGGTCCAGCATAGTACCTCTCTCCTTGCTGGCTCCTCTCTCTGTCACTTGGAGAATGTCATACCTCTAAAACTTGGAGATGTTATATCACTAACATATAACTATCACATAATGCCACACAGTTTCTCCTTTTCCTGGATGACATTTGCAGACTATGTGATGAAGTAGACTGAATCTTTTCCTTTCAGCAAGTCTAAAGAAGGTCTTTTAAGTAGAGGCTGGTGATGTAGATTCATGCAAGTTCTCTGCACTGGGAACAATAACAATATGGCCTCTATTCAGACAGATAAGCTACTGAAAAGGAACAGTAGAAGACCTCACTGCGAACTATTGCTTTAGCTGATTCCTGTCAGAAGTTGGTGAATCAGGGCATTAAAGCTGTTGACTATATCCTATGTAATGGTTGAGTCTCTGAAAGGAGGGAACTGGTGGCAGTGAGTCATACAACACATACAGGCAAAATGAAAGTAGGAAAGTGAGAAAAGCAGTTTTCATGGAGGTCTGTGTTAAGCTCACTTTGCATTTGGCTGTGCAGTTGCCTGACTGCACAAAATTGCTGCACTAAAAGGGGTCACTGCATCTACCACTACTCATTGTTATTCACCGAAGAACCAGGACTGCAACAGGCATTCCATTTGGTGACTGCTTAGGCTAGGCTGTCTGCAAATTGTAGGGGTGGACAAAGCCCCCAGCAAGCCTTACATCTGTGGGGCTTCCCAGCTGCAATGGGAAATTGAGTCAGAGGCCCTTTCCATAGGCTGTAGCTTCCTTCAGCGCACTCCACGTGCTTTGGCATGGAGTCCTCCACAGGCTGCATGGGGCTATCTGCTCTCCTGAGGACTTCCATGGGCTGCAGGGAGACAGCCTGCCTCACCATGGTCTTCACCATGGGCTGCAGGACCATCTCTGCTCCAGTACCCAGAGCACCTCCTCCACTTCCTTCTTCACTGAGCTGGTGTCTCCATAATTGTTTCTCTCACATATTCTCACTTGTCTCTCTGAGCTACTGTAATACAGCTTTTTTTAGCCTTTCTTAAATATAGTAGCAGAGAAGTGATCTCAAAGTTGCTGCTTGGCTCAGCTTTGGCCAGCAATGGGTCCATCTTGGAGCCTGCAAACTAGCTGTGTCCGACATGAGGGTTGCTTCTGGTATCTTCTCACAGAAGCCGTTCCTGCAGCCCTCCTACTACTTAATCCTTGCCAAATAAACCAAATAAAGAAAGGAACAACAGCAGCAAATAAATAAATAAAATCTTTCAGTGAGGTATGGACAGCCCAATTGGGCACATCACTAGAGTTACAGAGGCAGGCAATAGAAAATCTGGCAGAACACATGACAAGTTAAAATTACTCTGATTTTATTTTTTTTTTAACAAATTTGATTTGACAAGTCAAACATATGCTGTGTCAGAAATATACATACTGTTGCTGAAGGGGTTTTTTGATCCAGTCCTATGCTCCTTCAAAGTGATTTTATTGTCACAACTGACTGTAATCTTTTTTTAAGAAATGAAACACAACCACAAATCATTCTCCCTTAAAGCTGTCTCCTTTCTCTGCCTTTATCTCTAAAAAACCCCCACAAAACACAAAATACTCCCTCTTCCCAAAAAAGTACACAGCTGTCACATCTATACAGTCAGGGCCTTTTTCAGTTACTATTTTCCTACTACAATTCTTGGGCATATTTATACCTTCTATTTTAACATCATTATTTGGCAGATATCATACCATACACTGAAATATTTCAGTGTATTGTATTAGTTCTCTATGTATCTTACCAATTCACCAGTCTTCTAACATCTGCACTGACGTACATCTGTAATGCAGTAGTCTTCAGTACTACAATGTTGTTTTAGAGCCACTGTACAATAGCTTGAGCAAGTATTGCATGTTTTGGAAATGGTAATGAAGGTGGATATGGAACTGAATTTACTAGTTCTCATTTACTAGAACTCATTTACTACTTTCTACTTCACTTCTAAGACTGGACATTGATCTGCTGTACAGCACAACTACAGAATAACATCTTTTATAATTTTAGCAGGTTTTGTTTCCACCTTACGTACACTAGGAATCTTCTTTTGTGGTAGCAAATGGCTGACAATACAGCTTAAATATAACCTCCAAAGTTTAAAATTGTCATTCTCATCTTCTATTGCAAGACTTACCAGCATATCGGAGGCTGTTATATGACTCCACAAACCCCTGTAGTTACATCTGCAACAAAATTTATATACCACTTGTCCTGTGTGACTACTTTATGAATTTTACACTTATAAAGTGCTGACTGCAGAGATGTTAGATTACTTAAGAGAACTACTATTTCTGAGGAACAGGGGAAGATCTCTGCTATAATGCATTCTCCCTCCTCCTCAGACGATCTAATTTTGCTTTTGCTTTTTAAACACTATTCACTTCCCAGCTGATGACACTGCGCTTTTATTAAGTTACATGGAAAAAAAAACCCAAACCTAAAAATCTTTCTTTATCTACTTTGGCTTCTTTAGATTTTGCTCTTAACAGATGTGCTTTGGGAACTTAGGTCCTGTCTGCTCACTTCAGTTTCTCTGGGGCCATAATTATGTTGTGAAGTATTTTCTGTCTAGCCTGTATGCCAGCTCTCCGCCTGACAAAATTTAGAACAGTAGAGATACTGTTTAATTAAACTCCATTTTCCAAAATATGGTTCATAATGAAAATACTGACAGGCACTTAAATATAGTGACATTAGGCAATAAAATGCTAAAGTACACTCATTTTAAAATATTCAGTTAAACATGACCTGCTGTCAGCTAATTCATGGTTACTGGAAAATCTAATTATGTCAAATAATGATTATGTTAAATTCCAAGTTTTACTTGCATACAACACTTAACACCCCCTCCACATACCCTGCCCCCTCTCCCTGAAACTGGATAGTTTATTACAAAGCACCAGATGACTCAGATGAATCCAAATTCCATGGAAGCTAGGACTGAAAAGAATACATAAACATTAGGCACTGAATCCCATGAGATGGATACAAATCAAACACTGCATAGCCCCCAGTCACACCTTAGCATTTTTAGATGCCTTAATTCCTTGGAAAATCTGGAAACAAATGGGAATGAAGAATAGCTGCAGCTGCTTTGTAATACATATTAGAATTAGATTCCAAAATCTCATTTTTCAAAGATGATTTAAGAGGCCAAATTTCTACAGTCTCTATGCAGATCGTTCTTATTTACTGTGACAGAACCACCCAAAAGGAAGAAGGGGAACAGAAAAATAATAGTAAAAAAATGTTAAATTCTTTTGACTAGCAAGAAACTCTACTCTAATCTTCCCTCTTCATAGTTGAAGCAGGCTGTTCAGGAACGCCATGTGCTTTCAGAGGCAGAAGCAGAAGTGCATGGTTAGTGTCACTACCAGGTTGTGACTTAGGCCTATAGTATTCTACAGCTCGTAGCGCATACTCTTTCCATGGTTTTGCCATTTTTAACATGACCATTCATGTTAAACACCATCATCCTTGGTTGCAAAGGGCAAGGGCCTAAAGGAAAGCTTAAGAGCATTTTTTTTGGTGTTCTTTTTCGGTGCTTCACTTGGAATAGTGGCTGTTCTTCCAGTATAAGTTAGTATAAAGTAATGAGTTACTAACAGCTAGTGTGAAAATGCTTGAGTCAGTATTTTGGAAAAGACTGGCCTATTCCTTTTCCTTATAGTAAGCATACCAGAAAATCTGAAAAGCTTTAAAAATCAGAAAACATTTATTATTAGAAAATTAAAGAGAGTAACTTTTTAAGGAGGTGAAACTCAATCTGACTAAGGATTAAAAAAAATATGAACAAAAAGGATTAATACACAATGGTTTCCTCACCCCTTGTGTACTGTTAGGGCACGTCCTTACTTCCAGGCTTCATCTGCCATAGCAACCTTTGCATAATCCTGTTAGGGTCCAAAGACGTTTTCACTCTGGACCACTCTGGCTTGACTACTTACTGCTTGCTTTACTCAGCATCTTTTTTGCTGTCAGGATACCATCTCTTTGCTCTGAATATTTTACTGCCCTGCTCGATTCCGTAAAATGTTTCTCTCCCTGAGAGAACGTAGCTGGTTGCAAATGAATGTGCAATTTCCCACTTGCCTATATAGGATGAACTGGCCAGTTATGCTTTTGCATATTACACAACTATACCCCCTTGACCCTAAATAAATAAATAAATAAATAAATAATCCTCCCAAATTAAGAAAATATCTACCCATCGTAACTTCTAATGTAACGCTCTCTTTAAATACAAAAGTTTAGTTCCAGTTATAAACCTAGCCTCCTGCCATAGTACTGTGAGTATCATAAGACACTTCCCCTCTTCACTGTCTGTCACTCAAACCCCCCAAGCTAGGTACTGAAATGACAAAAGGCCCAAAAGCTACTCATGATAATCCTTATTTTATTAATATTTTCAGGTATGAATCCTGTATAGAAAGATGGCAAAACTTTAGCAAAGACAGCTAATACCTGCACTACCAAAATACGTTTTTCATTAGGAGAAACCGCTTAACTTTTTTTTTTATAAACAGTGCAAGAAACAAAAATAATTGGAATAAAAATGACTGTTCTAAAGAGGCTTATTGCTCAAATATAAATATGGTCACATATGCATTGCACATATGCAACCTCTGTGATAGGCACATTCAAAGACTAAGATGCCCTGTGTGACGACGAAGATATAATGTTTCTGACAGCATCTCTGTTCTCCCAAGTTGACCTTCCAACATGGCTGCAAGAACAACACTCTGCCACCTCTGGGCCAGAGTTTAATCATCTCTCACATTATTTAAATTACATTTTCTTTCTTTATCACTCTACAGTATGTCCAAGATACAAAAGTCACACAGAATTCAGACAGGACCAATGTGCTCACAGGTATTCCTATTCATCCCATTGGATAGTTCTGTTAGTTATGGACTTCCAAGTACAGAGGCTTTCTCCCCTGCCAAATTATGCTAGTCTTTCATAAGATATGCAAGGATTTCTTAGTAAAGTTTTTCCTGTGCAGTTGTACTTGATTTTAACTCAAAACAATGCCATGTTGTTTCAAGTATAAAAATGTCAAAACCTAAGTCTTGCTTCATATGGAAACTGAACTTTAAGAAAACATTAGCTGAAACATTTTTTGTTCCAGTTTTGCAAACTGAATGTATTTGTCAGTGCAATGATGCAATAAATATGACCAGTCATGTAAACACACAGGGTTAAATTGTCCTTGCAAATAACACCGTGATATGAAAGTGAAACAATATATTGGAATAATTACCGAATATTCCAAACAGTAAATTAAACTCTTTTAGCACTGGGGACTACTAAATAACTGCATCTGAGTATGATCCTTTTTATCTCTCTATATACAGAATACATTGTGTATGGTTAAAGAAAAAGATTTATTATTCTTGTTGTTATCCTCAGCTGCATTTCTGCCTTTTCATAGTGCAGACCTGTTGACCAAAAAGACATTATTTCTGTAACCACATAACAGAGTAGAACTAACACTGATAGGACAGTAGACATAACCTTTGTCAGCAATGATGCCACAGGAAGGGAAGTAATATGATTTTATTGTAGAGTACTCTTCTAGTGGAATATTTGACTTGAATTTCTTAATGAAGCTTTAATAGGTTTTTGGTTTTAGACGAATAGCTATGCCCTTATAGCCACTCAATAAATGATTTATGTTCTTTATATCGAGAGAGTGTCTAGAGAGGATATGGATTCATGACTACTATGCCTGTGATAGAAAGACTGATCATTAGGAGTAGAGATCATAATAAAAGAATAAATGAACGATACAGTTCAAGCAAGGAACAGTCAATGGGAGTGATGGACTTGGCACTTTGCATGATATGGCCCAACATACTCACTATAGTTTTTAATCATAAAAGGGTTAGGGTTGGAAAGGATCTTAAGATCATC
>NW_009930679.1:0-28763 GCF_000696875.1 Nestor notabilis
CAGGAATGACACGAACAGATACCATGTCTTTCGAAACAGCCAGCTTAAACCAACCCAGTATTTGACTGCTGTCCAAGATTTCCTCCTTCTCTGCCCCACTCAGGTTTGTCTGGCTAAAAATCAACCCTACCAGACTCCCACTAGATCAGAGAGCAGATGAGCCCTGTGCACCAGCTCAGTGGGTGAGCAGTGAGAGCAGCGCACAGAGCCCTGGGGAAGGAGCACAGCTGAGCCCAGACTCATGCCAGCTGCTGGCAGCTCAGCTGCTGGACAGGACTTCTGTGTCCTTCTGCCTGCAACATCCAATGTTGCCAGGGCTGAGGTGTGGGACAGCTGTGGGTAGGATGCTCTAGCCTTGTCAAAGAGCTGTCCAGCAGATGAGGAGGGAGCACCATCACAACTGTGCAGTAGATCTCCACAAGATTGCTTATGAAGCCTTTCTTGCATTACTATGAAAAGCATTATGTCTCTAGATATGGGATAATTATGTTGCCAAGTGTCCTATCGTCGCTTGCTGGAAGAAGTGTTTAAGTATTTCAGCAAAGTTTGTGACAACATCTGCCCAGCATGATTCAACTCAATCCCTTTTAATGATTCATTTTCATGAATTGTTCATCTGTTTTAAGTGCACTGCACTTACTTCAAAGGCAGTAGTAATGAAAACTTAACATTCTGGATGTCTTCCACTGGCATGGTAAACACAAGATACAGACCATTGCAGAGACCCCAGTTAAGCGCCTTACCAGAGCTCTGATATGCTTTCCTGGGAAATGACTGGTATTATTTACGGTATAATTAAAGGTATGTTATAATTAATTTGTAAATCTTCAATTGCAGTGTGAATGTCTTTTTGATTAGTAAATATGTAATGCTTAAGTGCTATTATGTAAAAATATATTTATCATCAGACAGAGGGAGTGTCATTATTAAGTACATAATTACAAATCTATAATTATAGGAAAAGCTATGTAGGCAGTGTCTAGAGACAAAAAATCTTCAAAAAGTATCATTATAATTTGTGTTCTCAGGGGGCACAAAGAGCTGGAACACTGACTGTCAGGCAAAGTGCTGTGTGCCCCTCAGGAGCTGGGCATGGCCTATGGCACACGACAATGGTTCAGCACCCTATGACAACCCACCGTCTCCACCAGTCCTGCCCATGATTTAACTCAGAGCTGCTACCCAGTCCCAAGCTAGCAAAGAATGGAGAAGTGCCTACGAGCCACCTCCCCTTCTGCTCTTCCCACTGTCTGGAAATTAAACTGTGAAATGGGCTTAAAACAGAACAGCAGAAAGAGAGGACAAGTCAGCTCTGAGAGTTCACCTTGCAGATCATGCGGTGATTTACGTTCTACTCCAGGGAAACAAAATTGGTGAGAACCATTTCTTCTCAAGGCAGGTCACATTTCAGAGCCACTTTGCCCTCCTTCTAGAGAGCCATAAATCATCCCAAGGCATACAAACCAGAAAGAAACCAAGCTTGGGCTTGTTTAAATGCTCAGGGTCACATTTTTTTCCTCTGTAAAGTGAGTGCAGAAGGTGAGCTGTAGAGCGTGGCACAGATAGTTGAAATAAAAATGGCAGATGCCAGACAGTCTTCATCATGTACACTGAAATGACTCTCTGCTCCCTTTTGCTGCAGACACTTTGGTACTTGCTTAGTGCATGCTATTAGCATAGCTCTATAGAAATCTACTTCAGCCACTTAGACCTGAAAATTGGACTTCAGACGCTTTTGAGAAACCAACATTCAAATGCTGAAACAGAGGCATGGGAGGATCTCCAGATAAGAGGCAGTAGCTGCTCTCCTAAGCCTTCAAGAGATTTCTGATACTTCTTTTTAACATTTTGTCTGTCCAGCCCTGCTGTTTGCAAGGAGGTGGGGATAAAGGCCATAAATAAAATCTGTAGTGCATAATCTGCATTTTGATCTGGAAGCTATTGCTTTGGCACAAAGAATCATTCCAACTTCTCTAGATAATACTGCAGAGCACCATGGGTGTGACTAATGGTAATAAATGTGCTCATTCCCCTGATTTTGTAGAGCACAGGATTTATGTGAGCGTTCATGTAGAATTGGAAATTATTGATTTCTATGCAAACTTTCTAACTGGGCTTCTCCAATTAGTCCCGAAGGAGGTATTAAATATTTGGTTTTGTGTCACAAGTGTTCAGTCCAGATAAAATATTTTCGAAAGTTTATAAAGAATAAATTCTTATTTACTGTCTGCTTTTCAAGGCTAATTAGCAGAGCAGCTCTGCAGGTTCTGAAGAATAAACCTCACTTAAAGCAAAGATAAACACCAAAGATATGTCACTCCAAGGGGAACACCTGAAGTGCAGCTGGAGGTGTGTTCCCAGCACAGAGATTGCTAGATTGCTTTCTTGTAGGCCGGCCTCTTGCAAAAAACTTGGCCTTTGCTTTTCTACCCATCATATGAGGCACTTCTCAAGTAATGGGCACTCGGCCAAATGTCCAATAAGTATTTAAAATTAAGTCAAGCAGCCCTACCAAAGTGTGGACAGGAGAAGCAGCCACTGCAGGAGCAGAAGCAGCATCTCTACCCCAGTGAAGCCAGGAGAACAGAGAATCAGGGGAGTCAAGAGATTCATCTGCAGACCTCCTGCAGCTGAGGCTGCAAGGGCACTCCAACAGATTTCTGTCACCTGCCTGTATCTCTCCCCAAGGAGAAATCTATAGCTCTGCAGCTCTCCACATGTTGGTGCCAGGAAGGTTTTCAGCTACATCACCTGGTCCTCTGCCAGCCAAAACGGGCATCATCCTCTGTGCTGAAGTACATGATGAAGTGACCCCAACAGCTCCAGGCACAGGGCTGTGCAGTCCCAATCTTCCCAGCTAGACTGGTGTCTAGCTGGAGCTGAGGAAGAGCATTATTTCATCATCTGAAATGCCAAGCAAATATGCTTTAATTTGATTCAGTGTTGATCACAATATTGAATAAAGCTGGAAGATAGCCTGTGCTTCTCTGTGCATACAGGCAAGGCATATTTGACTCAAGAAGAGTCATTTGCAGCTACCCAGGTGAGAAAAATTTTAGCTGTAATTGATGCTTGCCAAAATACATTACCTGGCATTACAGGTGAAGGGGATAAATTAATATCATTATTACCTTCTTTTTTAAAGCTAATAAGTTATCCAGGGCTTGCAGTGAGGACTACTTTATGCTTAGTCAGTGCAAATGAGCTGAGAGATATACAATTCTTGGCCAAGTCTTTAAAGCTAAAGAATGTCACTAGCTGTAGGATATGCCTTAACAGGGTTTGGATTTTTTTTCATTGTTTTTCTTTCTAGGGCTATATTTAGGAGTATGCAAGGGGCAGAACCAAATTCTCTTGCTCTCATTTTAAGTGAGATCCAATTTGGTGCAGTTACTACTGACATATGTTAATATAAGGCTCTGGAAATGATGGATCAGTAGGAAGAGACAGGTTTCTCCCACGTAATATTAACAAGCAAAACAAGTATATTGTCAGTACTGATCTTACAAGAATACAGATTAACCCTGACATTGCAGCTATAAATTCTGAAGTGGTTTTCACCACACATTTTCACAACTTTTTTAAGGTGGTTTAAGGAAAGAGACGCTTAAGGGCTATTATACCCTACAAGATGATTAAAGACCCGTATTTGTCTGACTGCAGGAATAGGACCATGTACTAGAGGTTTTCCATTCTTCCAAGGAAGGATTAAAGTGAAAGTTAAAGCTATTGGTCATTGCCTACCTGTTTTACCAACTAGCAGCCACATTTGGACGTCATGCATACTGGGGTTGATCCTGATGAATTTAAATTGATTTTAGGTAAGTTTAAATGATGTGAGTGCCGATCAGTTTCAGCATACAGATTCTTCTAGGTGGGTTCAGCTTGGCTAGCAAATGTCTGAGGCAGGGAAGAGAGAGGTTTGTCAATAACATTTAGAGACATTAAGTAGGAATCATCCCACCCCATTCAAGCTTCAGAAGCTGCAAGGGCACGTCTGTATTGTAAATGAAAATGGGTTTGATTCCTGACTGTGAAGCCAGGCAATGCAGATAATCTCACTTCATTTGCTTCTGGTACATAATTACAAATATTTTGTACTTATATATATATACGCACACATACACAATGTTGTTGTTATTGTGGGTAGGTAGGTTTCTGAGTGGGCACTGATAAAGCAGGTTGTAGGATACTCAACTGACAGCACACAATCTACCAAAATATCTGAATGTCTTCCATGTTCTGCTAGATCATACACAAAGAAAAAGGCAAAGCAGCTCTGTTCACTGATACAATAGATTTTGTTGCTTATTATATGTTGAGTACTGTCAGTGTGCTCATCTCTGAAAACCTTATCTCCAAGCATCTTACCAATGAAGGACTGTGATCGGATCCCAACGCACTGTATGAGAAATGAGTGACAGGGCTAACTAGTATTAAGACACCAGCCTGACTGTGATTTTTTTAACATGAGGAGTGCTAGGCATTGCCATTTCTTGTTTTCTGTGTTTCTTGCATTTCTAATACTCACCTGTTCTTCACAGCTCATTTCTCTGGTGCAATTTTCTGAACAGTAACTAAGACTTCAAAATGAGTGAACGCTTTAGAAAGAAAGTAAGCAAATGGCATATTCATACAGATCTCATTTGTCTTTAAATATGCAGAATCACTCAACATGGTCTTTTTACAGGTCAGCATGGGGTATGTCTTCCTGTTTATTTTATTAATTAGTCTCATATGTTCTTCTGGAAATCAAGATACACACTCATCTGAATTTTATGTCAGACCAAGCCTGAAAAAAACCCCTCAGATATTGCCTTATTTCAATCTCTTTATTTAAATGAAATGAAATTAAAATAGCATCTGAAATAAAGGTATGCAATTTGCTGGGTAGGTCATGATTCATAAGCCATTCATAAACAGCAGGGAAATAGCAGCTATTCTGACTGCTATGGCAGATATTTTTTGCTTTAAAATCCCATCTACTGTGTCAATTAATAGTAACTATTTGAGCCAAAAATAACTGTCACTTTTTCATTTTTAATTACGGCATCTGTTATCCCATTTAATCTTGGCATAATAATACAATGGGATGTTACCAAAATAACCCCACAAATTATTTCCAGGCTCATGAAGGAACTGTAAGAACATGTAAGAACCCACACAGAAGGATTTGCAGTGATAAACAATGCTTTCAGTGTGCATGAATGTTTCTAGCAAATTACCAGATACTTCTATAACTAAATATGCCTTTCCAGCATGCATAATTTGATGTAGTTACCAGCGCTGCTCTGGTCCACAAGGGGAGGTGGGATAGGAGCTGGTGATATGCCTGGGCAGTTCATGGTGACAGACCCATGGCGCTGGCATCCTTCACTAATTAGAGGCACTAATAGCACTGATGGGATTGCCCAGCCCTCGTCTGGCTCTGCAGCAGGAAATAGTTACATTTTTGGAAGGAGTCCTATCCTGAACTGCTAAAGGCCCATTCATAGGATGCTGCATTGCATGTACATGGAGGTGGGCTGCAAAGGCGGATGGAACAGCAGACACTGCCAAGAATCCAAGCTGCTCCAAAGTCCAACCAGCCACTGACCATGAAGGGGTGCAGGCAACAGTCTCCCTTCCCTTATCTGCTGTAAGAAAGCCTCAGGCGAACTGGCAGAGGCAGAGAGAAGTGCAAACCCTTGGGCTGGCATCACAGCCGCACGTAGCAGCCTGTGGTAAGGCAGCGCCGAAATGCTATACGTGAAAGCACAGCACAAACATGCCTCACCACAGACAGACTGTGTATGTGGCATCCTGTCTGTGGCAGAGTTGGTGGTGAAAACAAATGGCATAATTTTAGCACAGGACTAGGCTGGAGAGAGAGGAATACATAACGAAAAGCATCAGTTCAATGGGCTTCTCTGATTTCTCTACAGTGCTGCTATTGAAGATCTTTTTATTCAAGAGAAATTTAGAAAACCTTTTCCTCTGGTTTTCAGCACATGAAGACAAGGGCAGAGTATGTGGGAAGGGTAACGCTGTCTTTCCTGGCAACTTGAAATGTATTTTGACAGAATAGCTAGCAAGAGTATTGTGAAATTTTCTAAGTACCATTTACTTTATCAGTAGTTGCTGTGTCCTCCTTGGGTTTTTATGTCATTTTAAATGAAAAAAAAAAAAATATATATATATATATCCCAGAATAATCTATGGCACTTACTTTTTGTTTTCATTTGCATTGGGGTTTTTGGAAGTTAATAAAATCAACCTACATATCTCAGTAATTGTGTTTACAGAAAGCTAGGCTGTAAATTCAGATTTCTAGCTTAATACTGTAAGATTACTGTCTTCAATTGCTCATTATCCATCCTAAGCATTTTATTTTGCTGGGAACTTCAAATAAGTTCACAGATTAATTTGCACATATCAAATAAATAAATTATTTTTTTTTCTTCCTTTTCGGATAATAAAGTCTGTGGGGAATACTGGAAGCTGGTTTTTGAGATGCAGCAGAGCAGAAGCAATAGGGGGAGAAGAGACAGCAGAACACTGAGAGCATGGGGAAAAAGAGTTTCATTCAAATAACTGGCTCCCAGTGGCAAAGAAAAAATGCAAAACAGAACCCTTTCACTAACAATTTAGTGCTAAAAGCTTTGAAAGAGTTGTGCCTTCATGTAATCCTGATGTAGGTCCCTGTGTGCTGAAGCCAGCTGAATTATACGGCCATATTCTTCACACGAGCAACACAGCTGTATCTTCTGCTGAGTAGTGAACTGTAATAAGTCAATGTTGCATTGAACGGGCTGCTGTAGGTGGCAACATCACAAGAAAATAAAACATCCATTAGCAACCAAGGCTAGTATATCTGACCCAAACTTGCTTTATAAACATTCTCACAAAATTCTTGTCTTGATTTAGAGCGATTTGAAAGCTGCATTTTCTATTCATCAAATGAAATTATCAGAAGGAAACTACTTCAGATAAATAGATCACTTGAAATGCTGATGAGTGCATTTCTGGCATTCAGGGAGCATTTCAATCAGCGGTGAAAAACATAACCCTTCTGGGTATGTTACAGGAGAGATTACAAAACTCCTCTACCATGTCATACAAAGAATTCAACTAATGTATATTGGATCATCTTTGAGAGCATCGGCAATGTTATGGACTGGAGATTAACTAGAAAAACATATTTAATAAATGCTAGAGGCTGTGTCTGTTTCAAGAGAACGTCCTTTTAAAAATGTGGATGCATTATGGAAACAAGATGCTCAAAAAACTCATTAGTTTTGAGCTAAATTGATCACCTGCTACACTACATGACTGGAACTATGCCATGTGCCACATCTTGCTCCTCACAAAGCCTAGGGGAGTTGTGTCATTCATTCAGTGAAGCAGGAATAATCCTTGTTTTCTTGTTCAGGCAGGGCTGTGGCAAGGCTGGAGAGCAACACCCTACAGCATTGTTGGGGCTAGTGGCTGAAGTGGGGTCCTGGGCCATGGGCAGGGTGTGGGAAGCCCCAGTGAGACAGGCAGGGACATGAGTGCCCTTGGGACTGTGACACATACTCGAAGTCCCTGCCTGTCCATCACAAGATCATAAAAATGGGGTAGAAAACATGATCTTCTGCCTTTTACCATGTCATAAGCAGCACTCACCCTTACTGCCAGGACCTGAAGGAGCACAGAGGATTATGGAGAATTTTGCAGAGATGCTATGTGATTATCTCTGTTTTCCTTCACCAGGAAATCCCTTTTTAAGTTACTGCATTTCACTGATGTATCTTCACAATTCTATTCCTGCCTAAATCAGCTCTTCCATGTGTCCCACTGTTTCCTTTCTTCTTTCTGTCTGGACTGTTTGATCCATTGCTCTGCTAGTTCAAACTAGAGCGTCCTTTGTACACCAGAGCTGATATTGTGTCTGCCACAGAAAAGTCTTTGCCAGGCTTTACCCATCCCTGTAAGCTGGTTGGGGATTTTTCAGTTTGCTTCCTAGCCTACTTAAGAAGGACTTTTCATCTGTCACTTTCCCAGAACAGCACAACAGTTACTAATCCTAACCCATTTCCTACCTGAGAAAACAACAAGCAGCTTGAAACCACAGGCTGCTTCTGTGGCCTTCTGGAGGAGTCCAGAGAGCCCAGGAATGTGGGTCCCTCTGCTACAAGGCAGTTTCTCAAGTCATTGACAGTGACTCTGGGAGAAGCCAATGCTTATAAAAGAAAAGCTTTCATGAACAGCACAGATAGCAGGGGATTCTTGATGTAATGAAGTCACTGATTTCACTAATAGGTATTTTTCTTGGCGACACTTTACACATTTTCTTCAATGTCAAATAAATTAATCTAGAAAAGTTTATTTTTAAAAGAGCTAACTAATCATTTGAAGCAGAAGAAAATATTTTTACTTTAAAATATTTAAAGAAATTCTGCACTCAAAAGCTCAAATGTTCATTAAAGCACTAAACTTCTTACCAAGGACCTACAGTATAAATATTCTGATTGCTTAAAGAATGGCATTTATTTTGCTGGGAGCGAGGCTACAGAGGACATAAATATACAGCCCATTACTGTGTCTGTCATACTGGAATGACACTGCATGGTGCCAGCATAGACACATGCAGTATATATTTTCTGGTCTTTTTACCTCCTCAGCTTCTACACGGATTCTGTCACAAATGAATGATACTTAGAGACTGGGTGAGCCCAGAAATACAGACATCCTACTTTTTGCATTATGCTTCATTCCACCTGCAATTTCTCTTTGCTTTCATTTTTCGTTATGAGTTGTTTGATTGAATGCTATTTTGCTTGTGGCTGTGAAAGCACAGGCACGTTTTCCCTCCAAGCCAATGTCATTGCTCACCCAACCAGCCAGATGCGGTGAATCAGTGCCAGCGCACAACAAGTGTTTTCACAAATCACTGTTCTCAACAGCAGTTCATGTCAAGAGAAACATGAAAGGGAGTTTTGAAATGTCTTGTCATGGGCTGAGCTGATGGACAAGGTTTTTGACAAAATATTTCATTTTGTCAGAAAATTACAATTGTTGAAACTTCAAACTTGCTTTTCATTAAATTGCAGAGTCGGTCCGCATGCTGCAAGGTGTGATAGCTCCAGTAAAAGAACTGTATAATACTATTTTACATAGTTATCATAAAATAAATGGTGGTGTTATGAGACACAGATGTGACTAAGCTTTAGTACTTCTACTACCACCAAAAGATTTAAATAATGTTTTAAAGGCAGCCAGACTACAGTGCCCATGGACTAGATGTCTCCATCTGAGTGCTAAGACACATTTTCCTGATCTTCTGGTCATTACCAATTTTCACAGAAGATTGCTTTCAGAGCTTAGGTAGAGGAGAAGAAGGAAATTTAATGCAATAAAAGGAGAGGAGGAAAAGTAATACAAGGAAAGGACTATCAAAACGCTGACTGTCAGTCCATGCAAGTGTATCAATATGAGTCTAAGTGTTGATCTTTCAGGCCAGTGGGTCAAATCAAGTTATTCCACCTTGTTGCATGTCCCAGAACTAAATTCAAAGATAATGTTCAGGTTTCCTGGACAGACTCCATAGACAGGTTTTTAAATTTGCTTTAGCACAAGGGACTTACTGTAACGTCTGTGAAATCTTCACATTCTGTACAAACATGTTTAAAGGAACTCTTGTATTCCGCAGAAACATTCCTGTAGGTACTTGTAGTTTCAGATGCCCACTGGCTTGTCTGAAAAGTCCTTGTAAAGACAAAGTTCAGAAAATCTTGCAACTAGCTGAGCATGGGATGTGAAAACTCTGGAAGCTGGTAACTACTCAGGTTGTCACTGAGAGCCCCAAGTGGCCCGAGCACCTGTGGCTTTTGGGGAGACAATTCACCGTAGGGACCAGAATGCAGTCATCAGGGTGACTCTGTTCTTCTCTTGTATGCCCAGAGGCAGGCAAACATTTGTATGGAGATGCAGCATGTGCAGCTATGCAGGGAAATAAAGCACACCCAGGTTTTGAAAGCGTTAAGTGAGCAGGGTGAAACATCAGCTCTGCATGGGAAAGGGGACGGGGGTGGCATCTTAGAGTGCTCTGGAAGATCTGCAGAATACTGGAATCTGCACAGAAACCGAAATTTAGAAGGATCTGGCAAACCCGAGAGCTGCCTGTGACAAATGACATCCTTTTCAGACAGAACACCCCGCTATGAGTCACCAAGTCAAAGCACTAAGTTATGTGCTTTAAAGCTTTCGTAGCAAAACAAGCTCTTAGGAGGAGATGCTGAGCAAGTAAGGAAGCAATATGATGGAATGGAAGGAGTTTCTGTCAAACACAAAAGTATAAATAGTTGGTAATGACTGTCTTGAGCTGAGTGATTAAACCCATGCTAAAAATTGTGATTTGTAAATGGATGGCTCTACATCCCACTGCAGCCAAATAAACAATCCCAAGTACCAACATCAACTCCTGTTTTCTTCCTTGTTCTTCTTAACAAAAGATCTTAGGTTTGCAGGAGAGAGGTTGTTATTCCCAAATGCAAGTTGCTCTCTGGAATATCTTTTTCTTTTCCATCCAACTCTTACAGTAAAATGCCACTTTCAAACTTATAATAATTTAGAAATGCACTCACCAAATGCCCCAAAGGAGGGATCACCAACAGTGACCATACCAGAGCCCACCAAGATCAGCTTTCCATCTCCTTCCCTGGTTTGGGGCCCTAAACATAGACAGCATGAACTCCCCCCAACTGCACTGTAGACTCACAAAAAGTACTGACTCACTTTCCCAAAACAAAGGATATCTATGCAAGTAGATGTTCTTCCTGATCTATTTCTCCTGTCAGTTTACTATCATCCTATTTTCAAGCCAGTGCCCACGGTCATGGCTGTGTTATTCCTGTCTCATCTGGCAGAGAACACAAAGCAGCCTTTAGAAACAAAGCAGTTCAAGTGCCAACATCAACACAGACTTACATCATTAGTCCATATGAGTCGTCTGACGCTATTTAAAGCTCACTTTGGCAAGACCTATGGACAACAGGCATGCTGGCAAAGGGAGGTCATTTAAAAACATGCCTCTCTGCTCTCCCTCTTCAGCCAGCAATCCTGCTCCAGGAAAGGCCCAGTATTGCTCTTCTGTCCACATGGGGCAAATCCACTGTGGTTCTCTGGGCACTGGAAGGAAGGCCAGAGGGAAATTTCAGTGCCCATGGCCCAGGGAGAGGATGGTGCTTTCTCCCATCCCAGTTGCTTAGTCAGGCACTCACAGGAGATACTCTGAGGGCAAGAGCCCCCATACAGGGGAGATGGGTCACACCTCCTGCACCTCAAGGGGGAACCACTCATTTCATACTAAAATGAAAAGCAAACCTTTCTCTATCCTTATTGCAAAGATTAGGAAATGGAGATATGAAATCAGGTCTCTCTGACACAGCTCCCCACCTATTCACACATTCTTGTCAAACCTGGTTCTATTTTCCTCCACTTCGTGCTTTTAAAAATAGCTCTGGGAATGTGGCTTTTAAGTGTTGTAGAGATGGTGACACAATACAATACAGGTCACTTTTTTCACTGTTTTGTAGCTGATTAAAATAGAAGCTCCAAAGTGTTACTTACTATAATTCTTATCTCCCACACAAAGACTATTTATCTCTCTTCCCCCAAAGTCAATTACAGGCTTTGTTACTAAAACAGTGAATTAATTTGTAGACGTACCACTCATTGATAACTTGTCAATCTTCTAACCTAGTTAGGCTTATTTAGTGCATATATATAGGCTCCCAGTTACAAGGCAGCATTTAATTGTGAATTAATATTTCTTGCAAGTCTTCATTATTTTATATTAGGAATACAATGTTTAGTTACCCAAGTCTTCCTTTGGGATCCTGATGCTATAGGCAAATTCTTTATTATTTTGGGGAAGGTGTGTTCTGCAGAAAAAGAATACTTAGGCAAAGTTTTGGTGTACACTATAGTAAAAAGAAGTTGTAGTTTGGAGAGACAAATAAAAGTGAAGATACAATTATTTTTTAGTTCTAGAACATAGAGTTTCTCTTTGCATTATAGAATCATAGAATGGTTTGGAAAGGACCTTTAAGATCATTCAATTCCAACCTCCTTGCCACAAGAAGGAACACTTTCCACTAAATGTTGCCCAAGGCTCTGTCCAACCTGGCCTTGAACACTGCCAGGAAAGGGGCATCCACAACTTCTTTGGGCAACCCATTCCAGTGCCTCACCACCCTCACAGTAAAGAACTTCTTCCTTATATCTAATCTAAACTTCCCCTGTTTAAGTTTAAAGCCATTACCCCTTGTCCTACCACTACAGTCCCTAATGAAGAGTCCCTCCCCAGCATCCTTGTAGGCCCCCTTCAGATACTGGAAGGCAGCTATGAGGTCTCCATGCAGCTTCTCTTTTCCAGGCTGAACAGCCCCAACTTTCTCAGCCTGTCTTCACATGGGAGGTGCTCCAGCCCTCATCATCCTCGTGGCCCTCATCTGGACAACAATCCTTCCACAGATGGAAGGTACTGTGGCTGCTACTAGATTTAAGGGTAACATAAGAATTTGCAGTAAAATAGGTAAATCAGAATTAGATACAGATTGAGCCAGATACAGCAATCCAGATACAGCAATGCCTCTGTATCCTTACAGGTGAGCCTCCAGCAAGTTTATTCTGATGGATGCTGGTAACATTAACAATGAAACTCTAGGACTTTGTTGATCACTGTTGTCACCATCAGCTTCAACTACAGTAAGTTGCGTCTGGTCAGGTGGATCAAAATTGGAGTGATTTTAGCTATGAAAAATGTGCACACCTGCATATAACTGTTATAGAAATTCTTATCAGTTTGAGTACAAGTATACTTTTTTGTTTTAAATCCCATGGGATCAGGAAGCTCTTTCTTCCCGAGCTGCATAGTCACAATTATTTGTGAGAGATGGATATACTCGCAACAGCTGATCCATTGATACATCTAATGTATCAAAGGAGGAGCTAAATACAAGGAGAAAGGAAAAAGGAGAAAGTTAAATTATCATTTAAGATTAACTTCAAGGAAGCTGATATCTATTAAACAATTTATTTAAAAACTAAACCAAAACAAAACCTAAACCAATACCAAACCAAAGCTTTTGGAAACCCGTTCAGTCATCAGCTGTTACCTCTCCCCAGATTCTGACCAAAGAACATGACAGACTTATTTTCTTCGCATCTTGTTTAATTAACATGCCTTTGGAGGAGCAGTGGCAGAAGGGACCACTCCCGATACTCACTTAATTCCAATAAGCATCTTCTGTCCTGCTGCAGACAGGCTTTATCTGACAAGTTCTTTCTGGCTGACCAATGCGCCTTGGGTCATGTTTATGGTTAGCACAGATACTTGTAGAGCAGATATGACTTTTTACGACATGTGCCACTTGTAATGAAAATCTGACTCTCCAGGAGACAGAAGAAAAGAAGAAACAAGCATCAGCTTTATAAAGGAACATCTTTCAAGATGTTCTGTTTAGGCAAAACCTAATTCTAAGCATTCCAGCATTTTATTTTCATTCAGCAGAAAATTACTCGTTTTGAGGCAGGATTGTTTTGTGTTAGTGAAATGCTATAATAAAATACAGTTTCTAATAGCAATATACTATAGAAATTCTGGGTATTTAAGAGCAACACAGCCTTATTTGCAATGAACTGAAAAACTGAAATGACAGAGTCAGTGCTAAGGTCTCATCTTTTTCCTTATTATCCATGCTGTATATAATAGATGAGGTGAAGAACGAAAAATGTCAGTGTTTGAATCAGGAGCTCTCAGAGCTGTGGTTTTCACCAGTTGGTCACCTACCTACTCAGGGTTTAAATTGTCAGCAACTGTTTTAAGTTTCTGTGAAGGAAAATTGCCCCAGGAAAGGAAAACTTTACATTTGCTAGCATTGCATTGTACAGTTTTGTGAGTCTCCTGTAGTCACTTTTCTGGACACTAGATTTATGTTATCCCTACATGGCCATTAAAATAACAATTGGGAGCATCCTCTTTTTCAGTGGTGGCTGTATACTGGGCTAAATAAAATCTTCACACATGAAGTTTTGCACTTTCAAGAGTTGTACCACTGCCATATTATCAGGGAATGCCACTCCTGTTACTGCCCTGCACTGACATTCCTCATTCCCACTCCATGACTGCCTGCTGCACCTTACCCTTGGCCACAGCCCTTGTGAGCACAAGCAAAGCCATCTCCACCTCTCCCCTCCATCTTACTGCAGCGATTTCCATGTCTCCATGCTGCCTTTCCAAGCAGAAAGACATGTATTTGTGCCTCACCATGCAGAGCTGTGAGCCCAGCATGCCTGGGATGCTCCCTGGGATGCCCATGTGCTGTCAAGTTGATCTGTGCAGTATAGGGAGGTTTCCAGCTCTTTTGTAGCTGTTTTTCCAAGCAGGCTGTAAAGCACCTGGAAACCCTATCTAATTCTTTTTTCCAAATCCTCTAATCTATGTAAGCCACACTTTCAGCTGGGAAAGATGACATTCCCAGGAAAATTCAAACATGTGCTCTGTCTCCACATCCATCTGGGTTTCCACATGAACATCAGTTCCTTCCAGAAACATTTAAATCTCTCATCTACAATTTGACTTGAAAAGTGAGTGGTGCTAACAGGTAGTTGCAGCTACCCATATAGCAGCTACAAGGGTAGCTCCTGTATCCCATGGGGTAACTGTGCTCCTATCAATAGGCAGCCAGCGTGCTCTGAGAGCAGCAGTTCAGGAGCTGCTACAGCACTTTTAGGTGATCATTGTAATGTTAGAGGAGAGGAGGAATGTGGGAGGGAGAAGGACATGTTTCTCCTCTCAGGCTGCCACCAGCAGCTCCAACAACATCTGGTTCAAACCACAGCATTGCCAGGCTCCTGATTCTTCTCCTGTTAGATGTCCCACTTCTACATACAAATATTAGCAAGTATCAGTCTGTCTCTAGGTCTTCTTTTCTTGTATGCATTCAGGGTCTGATGAGTTCTACTTACTTGCATATTCCCCCCCGGTCTTCTCTCAATCTGCAGAAGGCTGGTATGGTTTGGAGCTTGGATCTTCTGCTCTTACCTCGGCTGCAGGATACTAAAGGTGACACCTATTTCTATGCTGCTCTGATGTTCTTTAGCAACAACATCAAAGGTGCAAAGAGCAAATTTACTACCTATGACAGTCTGTTTCACCTATTTTTTGCTTTATTATACATATGCATCGGCTCCACTTGCAGGTCTGCATTTGCAAACATCTTCCATAGGTGATGGAAGATGTTTTTATTTAGCTCATTCTAGCTAAAAAGGATCAATCATCTGGAGAGGCCCTACTATGGCTATGAAAATCAGGACAAGTGAAACTCCCCTTCTACAAACTTTGCTTTAACAGCCAGGGTAGAATGGTTACACACTCCTCCTTTTCCCTGGCAAGTCTTTTTGGTGCTATCCCACCAAACTGATGATAAGTACAGCCTACATTTAGATTTCTTAAAATCCTTGCCTGAATGAGTGCTGAGTTTTGGTTTTCAGCAGCAAGAACGGGGTGGCCAGGACAACTGCAGGTAGTCTGTAGTATGTGCTTATGTGGAGAGAAGAGGGTGGCACCAAAGAAGCCGAGCGAGAAGAGGAACAGTCTGCAGTGGGAGGGATGGGTTCATCCACCCTAGAGAGGGAGGAAAGTGGAGACTGAGGGGCCAGGCTGAAGGAGGGTTACCATTACCATGGAATTTACTCCTGGCCCAAGCTTCCTGCAAACGCACACAGCATTACTATTACCTTTCTTCTCCTCCTTGTGACCCAGGCACACACCTCACTTTGTTCTCTTATTTGTTATCAAAATACAGAAGTCCTAGTGAAGGTTCAAAGAAAAGGATCAGATTTGTAAAGGTATTTAGGACCATAAAAATGCAGATGAGCACCTGCACAACTACATCCTACTTTTTCAGATTTGGTGCATGGTTGATTTCTACCTTACACAAGCTAGCAACAATCTGTTAAAAAACAACTTTTCAGCTTTGTAGTTGCCTGTATTGTTTCACTGTTGTAAATATCAGATGGCAGCTTTGCAAAAAAGTAGTCTTTTATAATATATAGTTTTATTTTATTTTTTATCATTATGCGTTCTACTGAATACACCAAATCTAAAAATTCTTTATGGTCTTTATGCCTGTTCCTTCAGGTTGTAAGACCAAGAGCATGCAGCTAAAGTGTTTCAAGAGGGCATTATTATTCTTTAGTGTGTAGTTCCTGTTGATTTAGATCCTCTAGATAATGTCCTTGGAGAATGAAGTATTGAAATGAAAATAGATCCACCTCATGAAGTTCTACTTGCTACAGTTTCAATTAACTTAGTGTGTAGGTAATGGAAAAGAGAGTTAGACTGTAATTACCTTTTTCAATGTTCAAAGCACCAAAGAAATTGTCAATAACTATACACTTGCAGAGCAACAAGAAAGGTTAAATCTGATACCAAACTATCCCACTTACTTTATGCTAGATTTAATGAGAAACTGGAGTATTGAATGTATTCTATCAAAACATACCATTGTCTGCATTTTGACTGCAGAGTATAGGTCCGTTTGGTCCAAGTACCCCTCACTACTCACGTAAATATATACATATCTTTAACTTAATATAAAAGACCCCAAATCAATTTTTCATCTAAGAGCCAATAAAACCAAGCCCAGGAAAAAGGATCTTGCATTGTGAAAGGAAACAAAAAGAAGGTGGAAGAACGTTTATCATGAGATCCATCACAGCAAAAGTTACCAGAAATCTTTTGAAGCTCTTTACCAAAGGAAAGGTGATGACTACAAGCTGATTTTGACATGCTAGCTTTTTGCCAAGTAACTGCAGACTATCAGATGTTTTAAGTGACTTAAAGGTTTTCCTTGTTTGTTTGCTTATTCTCCGACAAAATGATGGGCAAGAAAATTCAAGAGCATCATGTACTCTATTATGTGGGACTTAAACAGCAAGGTAGAATCTTTGCAGGTGTTTAACATCTTTGACTCAGATTCAGTCACAAACAACTTACATTAACTGATCTTAGCCATAATTGCATGCCAAGGTTTATAGAAGCCTTAATTGCTAGTAGGTTTGGCATTTATTTTCCAGGAAGACTCTTTATTCACAAACAAGTTTTAATTATAAAGCTAGGATTTGAAAGTGCAAGAGAAATGTGCCCACTGATCTTGGTGGTGGTGGTGGTGTTCACTTGTTTTTAGAAATCAAAGGCTTCTTGCCAAGTTAGCTGATCTGATTGATAGTTTATTAAAACAAAGCATAAGGCCCGATAGCCCTCAAGCAGACCGATTCCATGGATTAGAGAGTACTTAAAAGTTCCATCAGGACAATGCAATTTGGTTTACACAGCCTGAGGAAAAGGGAAGAGGGCCTTCCTCCAGAGCCACCCATTCTTATAATCTGAATACCTCCATTTTAAAATGGACAGAAAAGGAAAACTTCTGTGCTCAAACTCCATAAAGAAATCATGTCTCAAGTTAGCCCTGGCTTTACAGACCAAGACAGTAGTCAATCAACTAAATTTACTTCCATGAGAATGTAATTTCAAGGCGCTCTACAGGGAACAGCCAAACTTGCTTTGCCAAACTGAAATTTCACATGCCCTAACTCTGCTTGCTTCTCCCCGGTTATTCGTACAAACTGATGTGTATATCTCAGGCCACTTCACTGCAAGATGAAAGCAGTTGTTACAGAAATTGTTAATATGTTTATTTTGGACTGATTTTCCCATTAGCTTGACTTTGCAAGTCAAAAAGTGATGCTTCTCCTACAAGTTAGCCATCATGCTCATCAAACTACAAGCTTGTTTTGACTAAACAAAGCAAGGTACACAGGTCTAGGCACGTGATACTTCTTTACAAAAAAAGAGAAGAGCTCAAAAGTGTTGTGCAGTCTTCAATTCTGATGATCTGAGAAAGCTTGTCAAAGGATACAGCAAATTCATCACTACTCGATGGTTTTACATAGAGGGTATTTTCAGAAGATGTGCTCCATCTCAGCTACAAAATACTAAACTCTACAGGATTCACTTACATCATATGGAAACTAATTCCCTCCTTGGTGGAATTCACAGGTAGTTTTGTGGTCTCCTGTCAGACAAACAGCTGGATCAGGCTACCCTCTTCCCCCCACCTCCAAAATGTAGGCAGTTATATTTTATATGCAGTAAAGGAGGGTGGAGAGCAATTATTAGTATTTATCTTTAAGGCAAATGTAAAGCTCCTCTCAGACAACAGATGGCTCCAAAATCCCAAGTATATTTTCTTCTTAATTCTTAAGAAACATGAAAGCACTTGATTTATTTTTTATTTTAAGCAAACGATCATTCTTTCCTGCTTCAGAAAAGAATGCAGAAATGTCCAGCCCAGTAATAATTAATTGCATAAAACTCACAGTTACTGAAGGAAATGTGCACCAGTACATTTTGAGCAACATAAATACAACTCTTTTCTCTAGCCAGGAAATAATTTCCTTTTCCTTTGTAATGCTCCTGGTTCTTTTCCTGGGGACTGGACCTGGACAGCGAAGGTTATTCCACAAGGCTTCTTGAAGACTTTAAAGCAAGTTAACACGTTGTATTGGGCTGAAACTTATCAAATTTAGCTAGCAGAGTGGCTGCCAGGAAAATCATCTCAAACATGGGTCCTTCTGGCCTAAATCTCAGATGTGAGTCTTCCCCAGCTCACGTAAGCACCCTGCCCAAAGAGGCTGTCCTCTAGCACTAGTAGATGGCACTAAAAGTTAGTTTGACAAGATGTCTTTCAGACGAATTCCCACCTTCACCACTATCTCAGTGGACTGTGGACATAAAATAATCCTCTTGGTAGTGAAAATTATACAGTGCTACAGTAGAAAAGGAGTACACAGAGCAATGAGTAAGGAATCCTATATGCAACAAAGAAAACATTAGGTATAAAACACCCACACTACTCTTTGCCAGCTCGATAGTTATGATGTGCTTACTCCCACCCACTAACAACGTTGTGGTACCTGCTCAGCACTGACCCAGAGGTTGAAGCGCTGTGTCCGAAATCCACGATATTCCTGACTGCGTCCCCTTTGTTCTTTTCAAGATTGTCATTTAAATTTCAATTCAGCCAGGGACTGTTTTGGTTGAGATTTGATGGGAACACAGGAAAATGCAGCATGATTTACATGTATTAAACTTGCAGGTCTGAAGCAGTGCCCTAAAATTAGAGACTCTTGTCAGCAATAATCGCCATAACCATTCCTTTTGCATTTTATGTTCACAAGATTATTTCTATGACAATACTTTTAGGAGGGTTGATATGAAAACGTGGAAATCTGGTCCCATTAAAGAAGATCTGAAGGTAGCTAAGGGCAGAAACTTTGCAATTACATCTTTGAAAAGGTGCACACTGCTACTACTAGTATGAGTTCATACCAATTTGAATCAAGCATGTGGGATATTAATTTACATCTACTTAAAACCAGGAAATAAAGCACAATATGAAGACATCGTTTTAAAAGTGTTTATTTTTTAAGATACAATAATTTTTGCTTTATAAAAACACTGGAGTATCTGGGCAACTGACAATGTGAAAATGGAAGGAACTCCTCCCTGTTCCTGACAAGTAAATTGAACTTCATTTCTTGAACACAGTAAAGAACAGTTTTTATTTACAGATCCATGGGTAAACACCAAAACATCTTTCAATAAACCAATTGGCTCCCAATTTTTCAGGGTCAGCTCTAGCAACAAGCAGCTTCTCCTTTCAGCTGGAGAAGACATTACCACTCACATATGACAAATAACTGTCCCGTATCACCACACGCTTTAGCAAGTCACAGTGCACTGCTAAATACAGCAGTGCTCCAAAACCCCCAAAAGCACCCCACTCACTTCCGCTCCTGGGAGCGTTGCACAGTCCTAGCTATGGCAGCACCACAGTGGCAACCATCTGTACAAATCTTTTTCCTCTTGCTCCCTGCACCTCATATGCCAACTATCCCTGAAGTGGAAGGAACAGCATGAGGTCTCGAGCATATTCTGAGATTGAGCACAAAAACTTGCAAATTAAGGGCATTTTAGCTACACACCGCTAGCTACGTGCAATCTCTCATGGAGAGATTCTTTTTGTTTGCAAAATGATGTTTCTTAGTAAAACCAATTATCTGCATCCATATAAAGCATTCTTTTAAGAAGGATGTTTTTCCATAAAAGATGCCTCAGCTGACATACAAACTCCGCTGAATCAAAAATAAACCCCACGTCCTATCGAACATGAGATAAGCAAGGAGAGCAAAGCATTTCAGGGGAGAGAAAAAATAGGACAGTGATACAGCCAAAGAATTGGAGATAATTGGAAGCAGTAATTTTCACAGGCTCTAGCTTTACCCTTTTTCATTTCACAAAAACTAGATGACACATTTAAAATGCAGGATGTCAACTACTATAGGGCCAACAGACATCAGAGCATTTATATTTTGTATGTGCAACATCCAACTAAGAAGAGTATTCCAGAAAATCACCATGTGTTTGTCTCAAAAGTATAATTAATCTGCTTTCCTCAATTTGTCCTCCAATTTTTTTTTTCTTTTTAGACAGCAATCAATAGAATGAGTATGTGAAGAAAATAATGATGCTGTGAAGTTTAATAATCAAACAGCAGAAGGAAATCTGCTAATTTTCTAAGCAAGTACACTGTTTAAACAGTGACACCATGTCAACAGTAAGCTTTCAAGATTCATTTTGTTCTCTCAGACCACACATGAAATTTCCACAAATACCAAAAAAGTCAAAACAGGAAACTTTAAAGATGAGCAAAACTCGCTCTTCTCCTAAGGCTTAATGTATGATGTATATTTAAATACAAGGATATTTTACCAGGTACTAAGCCAAGCAATCAGCCATGAAGGAACTTGAAGATTTCTAAGAAAACTTAAAGAAAACTCTCAGAAATAGTCTTGCTGACTACCTCTTGAAATCATCCCTAACGTTATGATTTCAAACAGCTTTGCATTGACCAGTTGGTCACCTCCACAAGATGGCACAAGACTGCCACCTCGTGAAAACAAAACAATCAGATCTGCGTTAACAGGACAAACAGCAAGCCTCTGTCCCCAGAGACTACAGAATACGTTTTACTACAATATTCTGAACAATTCATCTGATTTATCTACTCACAAGAGAAGTAACAGATAGAAAAATGCTTCAGCATGTACATATTGCTCCTGTGTAAAATTTATCCTAATCCTGAACACGAACACGTTGTCAAAGAACTTAAAAGGAACAAAATACAGAATGCTCATGAATAACAGAAAACAGTTCACAGCATACAGGATTATCAAACGAGTAACAGAAAATACAATTCACAGCACACAGGATTATCAAGCAAACGTCCTATCTTCCCAAATAACAACCTATTTTTAACTAAAATAAAAAACCAATGTGTTCAATTATTTGTGGTGTTTTTTTTCACACCTCAAAACAATTCAGCCATGTTGTGGCTATTCAGCTTTTTATTACTCTGACAGTTACTAAAAATTATCATCTTTCTGTTCAAGAAAAACTGAACTCGCGCCTTTATTTTTAAACAGTGATTACAAAAATGTTTTAATCTTGGACATTTCAACAAATTAGTGCAATTTGTTTTCTAAATGGATAGCTGATTAATAAAATTTATAATAAATTACCATTTTAATGCTGTTGTAAGTAATTTGATTGCCAATTGACATCTGCTGAGGAATTAACTGAAAGTAAGCAATCACAGTTCTACTGAAAGTACAAGACCTTGGCAACATAACCCAGGATAAACACAGCCCTTTCTGCAAGCCTTTGAGAAGAATAAACTATGAACAAACACGATAGAAATATTTCCAGAGCAAAGTATTAAAATCCATTTTCCAAAAGATGATAGAATCACAGAATCACAGACTGGTTTGGGTTCAAAGGGACCTTAAAGCTCATCAAGTTCCGACCCCCTGCCATGGGCAGGGACACCTTCCACTAGAACAGGTTGCTCCAAGCCCGTCCAACCTGGCCTTGAACACTGCCAGGGACGGGGCAGCCACAACTTCTCTCGGCACCCTGTGCCAGCGCCTCAGCACCCTCACAGGGAAGAATTTCTCCCTAATATCTATGAAACTTGCTCTAACATTTTAAAAGATGTTTAACTAATTCTTACACCTAGTTTTAAACACTGCTACTGATATTTCTCAAGTTTCTAAGAGATGTTGATGGAATTAGGAGCCCTTTCTTTATGACTAATAATGATATAATTACAACCATCTTGATTTCTGAGACTGAATCAAGCTAACATTGAATATTTCCTGCAAAGTGCTGTGGTTCATCACCAAAAGTGAAAACATACCTTTACTCTAAAAATAAATTCTCCTTTCATGTTTTAGTAATCCATAGACTTTCCACTTTAATTTAAGCTTATAGCAACTCAGCTTGCTTTTAAATTAGCTTTTATAATACACTGAGAATAATTGTACTCCTAAATCAAAATATATAAATCCCATGATAAAATATTATGGCATCTTCTAATATTGATCAAAAAAAACCCCAATAGTTCACAGACATCTCTCCACATGTAATTGTTCTAGCATCTTGTGATGTGGAGTTGACTAGAAAGGCATTGTGCTTTAAATTTGGGAGCTTTTTGTATTTGTTTTTCTTTACAAAATAAATGCATTAAAAGTTTTACATATTTAAACTCATTTCTTTCCACTTGAAATATGGCTGCTATCTCTGTTAAGAGTAAGGAGAAAGTATAAATACTGTCTCATAACAGTGTTAATAACTGAAGGCATTCAGATACCAGTATCAAAAAACATGCTGGACAAAACAAAACACCTATGGACTATGTAAGCACAGGAATTTTAAAATCTTGTCAAGTGTATGAACATCTCCTCCCCTTCACAAACCCAAGAAAGAAAACAGATCTAGAAGACAATTCACAATTCTAACCAGACTCCCACCCCTTCCATCATTCCAATTCACTCAGTACTAATATTTCAGGACACAGATGAAGTTGTACCGAAAAATGCACAGGCTCTCTACCTTTTTACGCTTTTCCTGCCATGGCATATAAAACCAAAATTGGAAGCAGAAGGCACACAAGACTTCCCCTCCCAAAACTGTCATACTTAAGTTACAACACAAGACAATATTCTGGACTCTGCAAGAACCATGCTGGGTCCTCAGAAAGTGTCCCATTTCAGGTTTCTCTTGTCCCTTTAACTTGATGAATCAAATAGGGAGCTATCAAAAATGGCTCTCCCTATGGTACACACATTATCAAAAAATTAACAATCTTGCTACAGGCCAAGAAGCAAACAGTGACCAAGAAGCAAACGTCTTAAATTCAATACAAATAAACCTACTCATTGAAGAGTGGTTTTAAGGTTTCCTGAGAAGAAACACGGCTGCAAAGACATTGGACAGGAGAATCTGACTTAACCATGCTCTTCATAGTGTTAGTACAGGGAAGGAATCAGAGCCGGGACACTGATGGGCATGAAGAAAAGAAAAAAAACCCCATGACAGTACTAATGTGAGTAAACAACTCCACAGTACTGACCTTTTGAGAAATAATTCCATTTCAGAGTTACTGGCGTGGCAATAGTGATATGTTTGCATGGATTTGTCAGCAGTCTTTTCAATGCAGAACAAGAAAGAACTTAAAAATGCTGCACAGCATGTGAAGTTTTGGATCCCCTTCCCTGACACATGGTTTAGTTATATTTATAAAACACCTTAATAGTTAACTTTAAGCAATCAAATATTTTTGAGCCTAATTAAAGTCATTTACTGCCAGGAACCATTACAGCCTTCTTTTATTCTCAAGATAATACACTAGATGCTTTTAAAAATATATATATAGACACATTGTATTTTACCTCTGTAATACAAAATATATACTCCCTAGTTCCATTAGATCTGTATACACAGGAAAAACATTTAAAAGAACAATTCAGTAATGCCATTAGTATTTCTTTAAGATTACATGTCAAAGATCTTAGAAACGCTCTGTTCAGCTGGGGAGTGAACTCATATCCTACATCAGTACAAACCTGTGAACACGGAACCTCAGGACATGAAAGCCTGATTATTTAAAAGGGCATTCATTAGACTGCATTCTACTGACATACTTCATTCTCACATATATAAATTACTTCCCTCCTAACAGGTCACATTATCAACTGCAATTTATCTTTTGTTGTACAATAACATTTATTCCCCCAAAGAGGGTACATGCATGCAGCCTCCACCGTGTTTTCTAAATATCAGTTTGAAATAAAATTTTCAAAATGCTTTAATGATTTAAGAGCCTACATTCTGTTTGCAAAACTCATGTAAGCATTTATCGACAAAAAAAAATCATGACAATTCAGTGGCATGTAGGAGGTTTTGAAAACATTATACTTTAGTAGTGGTTTATGCCTTGGCTGCCAGCAAGTCTAGATGGAAATAGCCTTATCCAAGCAGTAAATATGCACCCAGAGGTGACAAAAATGTTAAACACTGAAATACTTTGTTTTAAAGAGAAACCTCTGAAACATACTTACAAATTGTCATATTCTCAAGAGAATGTTATATAGTACTTTATTATAATGAAAAATCACCGTAAACATCTCTCTTATTTCACGTAAATTACAGAAAGGTGTACTCAAATTCCCCTTCCTATTGAATTTTTTAATTCCAGGAGCTCATAAATTCAATATATGGAATACCTTCACATTACAACATATCAGATCTCACATTCAGTTGCAAGAATATAAGCAAATAGCTTACTTCCCCAATTCCAACTGGCGAAAAAAGTCTTTACATAATGAAAAACATATTACTTCATTTCAGAGTCCACAGACCTGAAACAGAATTGGCTTTTCCTAACAGCATGAAACTATTAAAAAAATAAAAAATAAAATAAAATCACCACATAAACCTTTGGATTTCATCACTATTTGGCCATTGGAATGTTTTGTTTAGAAAAATATATAAAGTTACGGCATTCACAGCAATATAAAAAGCCAACTCCAGAAGTTGTCTATATAGAGATGGAAACGGCATATTGAGTCTGTATATTAAGAATGGCAAAATAAAGTAACGAAATTCCAGCAATTTTTGAGGAACTGTGACTGCTAATAAACATACAAAATACGTTAAGATCCAGAATACTGATTTTGATTTTAGTGTATCAGCAAAACTCCAGCAAGAATATATATAGACTGGAACCAATACATATTTGACAAGCTCGTGTCTTTGGAAGACTTTTCTCCAGACATAGAATGTATAATGTCTGTTATCTGCTAGTAAATACTTATGAACGTAGGTAAATTTCCAGATGAGGAATAAAGAGATGGCAGTGATTAAGCTGTACTGCACAGGGTGCTTTCGTAATGACAGAAGGAATCTCCTGATTTTAGAAGGGGTCAATAAATGAGGGAATGAAAAAAAGACAGTAAAGGACAGAAAATAGAACAGCTGAGGAAAGTGCAAACAGGCTTCGTGGCTACTTCTGTCACCAACAACTATTCCACCATTGATGAAGACAAAGGCAAAGAACCCAGTTACTAATATGATGTATGGCCAAGTTAAAGCAGTAAGCATAACTAAGTGTTTAGGTGATGTGAGATATTTGATAAGAAACTGCAATATTCTCATAAAATCTGAAAATGATCCTTTCCTGGAAGAAATCTTTTCATCTTTCTTTTTCTGTAATTCTGTCCTCCAGGCTTCATTTAGCTTCTCTGCAACAACATTTCCAGCACAAAAAACTGTCCACATGATATTTGTCTGACGAAACATGAAGCCACAAAATCCAAGGAGAGCTGAAGTTTTATGGTTACCATAAAGGCACATTAAATAAGCAAAAAGAGTAAAAAATACTGATCCTGGGTCTGTATAATAAAGGAATGTAAAAAAGTAAAGAGTGGGAAACATTGCAAGTGTTAATGTAGACAAGATTCTCTGGAAACCAGACACAGCCTAGAGAAGAAGCAGAAAAATGCGGTTAACAATGTCCAATAAAACATAAAACAAACAACCCCCAAATAAAGAGTACAATTCTTGAGAATTCCATTAACACAATATAGTATCTCTTATGCTCTTTGGTTCCATTACTGCAGAAGCACACGGGCTGTATTTTTGTTAACCTCCTGCTATGTTAATGCAGTGTTGGACTACACAGTGTTAGTACAGAACATTACTGCAGGTGAGTTAAAAGCACCCAACAAAAATTTCCTTCATATGTCAGGTGTTCACATATCTGTGCCATTAAAATCATTGTGGGAGTGTAATTGCTCTCATACCTCAGATAAAAGAGCTAATGGGCCAGGAAAAAAACACAAAACAACAAACCAGCAAACCAACATGTTTTATGCCCCTGCAATCTGATCATCAAGATTCTGTTTGCTTGTGAGACAGCAGAACACATCATTCCATGCTTTTACTCTTGCCTCTTTTGAACCCAGTCCACAGAGTGCCCAGTTCAAAGTTTCTGATCTTTGGTGCAGCTTTTATTGTTTAACATCATTATAATTTGTGAGTTAGAAAATAAACTTCACAGACGGTACAAGACCGTGCGGTTAAAAGCTCCTCCCAATTATCTCACTCACTACACGATGAAATGCAATTCCCAACACCAAAAAATGTTGCATAATGTTTCTGAATGATGTAGCATGGGGTGAAACAGCCAGGCACCACCTTACAGAAAAGAGGAATAGAGAAAAAGCTGAGTTCAAAACCAACAATACGACTACAGTTTCTAATGCTTAGACTACTGACACAAAACCTTATGTTTTCTTACATTTGTATTTCCACTTCAAAGCATACATTAAGTGTTCCAAAAGTGGAAACAATTTATTGAATTTGACCCAATTCTGTATAATCTTATCATGTGCTTAAACATGAAGAATCTCCTGTAAGAAAATACATCAGAAGAAATTTTCCTTAAAGAAATCATTCAGTTATCAGGGAACAGGAAAAAATGTTCTTATGGTTAAAAGTGAAACTGAAGAACTTGACTAAGGTGAAAGATTTTTAAATAGGCTCTTAATCACCGATTCTACCTTTTAATCATAATTTACCCTCTACAGTGTTGGATTCTCCACCACTTTAAATATACAATATACTTGTATTCAAGTTGAATTGTTACCACTGGATGGGTGGTAAAAGTTAAGAACTGGCTGGCTGGTTTTTAACTGGTCACACTACACCCTAAGGAGAGTAACAACCAGAGTACCACAGGAATCTATACTGGGACCTGTCCTCTTTTAACGTCTTTATCAATGACCTGAAGGCAGCAAGAGTACACTCTCATGAAGTCTGCAGATGACACTAAACTCGTGGGACCAAGCAACATGCTGAAGAGCAGAGCTGCCAACCACGGTGACATAGAATGGGGCAACAGAAATATTATGAAATTCAATGACTTCAAATGTAAATTCCTGCACCTGAAAAGGAAGAAATCCCTACAATGATACAGGCTGGACACAGAGTGGCTGAGGATCTGCCGCTCTGTGGAAAGGGACCTGAGGGTCTTGGCAGATAATGAAGTGAACATGAGCTGGCAGCATGCCCTGGATGGAACAGCGAGAGCCTCCTGGACTGCATCAACAAGAGCACAGCAGCAGATCAAGGGAAGTGATTATCCCTCTTTATTTGTTAGGCTGCACTTACAATACCATGTGCAATTTTGTGCCCTGTGATACAAAAAAAAAAAGCACTAGTAAAGTGGAGCAATGGCAGAGGGCCATCAACACGGCCGGGGGCTGAAACACATGCCCTGAGAGGAGCTGGCCTTGTTCAGTCTGGAAAGTAGATGGCTTGGGAGGACTGAACAGCAGCCTACCAATATCTCTGAGGATGTCACCAGGCGAAGGAGCCAGGCTCCTCAACACTGTGGAAGGTCAAGAGACAACAGGCATTACTGAAATTAGAGGTTCAGACTGGACGTAAGGAAAAGCTTTTCCACCGTAAGGCCAGTCAGTCATGGAGCAGGCTGTCCAGAGAGGTTGTGCAGTCACTCTGCATCCTTGGAGAGCTTGCCAGGCCCCAAACCTGAGCAACCTGATCTGACCTCAGGGCTGGCCTGCTCTGGACTGAAGGGTGGACCTTCTAAGATCCCTTCCAACCTGAATCATTCTCCACTTCACAACTTGAATTATTCTTTGGTTCTAAATATTGGTTCTACATACTGGCAGATTTCTAAAGAATAGCTTACAGGGCTTCATTCAGGATTCAGTGGCTGAAGTTTCCTGGAAAGTCTTAAGCAATTCCAACCAGATGAGCATTCAGACCTCTGGATATTAAGTCTTTTATGCGTAGTAACTTTAGCTTTTATTTCAATGGGACTACTTATAGTTACACACAAGAGAGGATTGCACTCCGATGGACTAAAAAAAAGATATTTATATTTTTATATATATATAAAAGGACTGTGCGTCCTTGGCCAAACTGGTAGTAGTACTTGTAGTTATATATAACTGAGGACAGTTCACTCACAGCAAAACAAACATACACTGAGCATAAAACTAATTCTACTTTCACCATACCTTATTCTTTTGATGGATTTTGGACAGAAGTAAATACAATAAATAGAAGTTCCCAGCACTGAAAAGCAGGTTGATAAATCTGAGCATCCCTGTAGAGCACACCACGCTTCCTGTCCATCCGCAGAGCCACGCCACGGGCTTCACTATTCCCACCGACACCAGGTACAAGCCCGGCAGCGTAGTAATCATAGGGTCCCACTGCAAAGTGGAGAGAGAAATAGGTT
>NW_009930680.1:0-1545 GCF_000696875.1 Nestor notabilis
AATGTATATAAAAATAATACAAAAATATGTTTTTACAAATTTTTTAAAGTGAACTGCCATTTAGGCAGAACTTGCCTGCAAGGAGGGGGAAAATCTGATATTTCACTACAAAAAGTTTACTGAACTTTAGAGAAAATGGATCCTAGGTAGAACTCATCCATTTTAAAATTAGCCGGAAGACAAGAAGCTGTTTTAGTTTGGATTAATTTTATTTTTGCTGTTGTACCTTTACAGCTTGAGAGTCTCAAATCCCAAACGTCCTTCTGGGTTGGTGCTTTTTTCTTTCAGGTACTCTTAGGATTTTGAAGGTACTCTGGGTAGACACTAGCACTTCTTTCTGGGAGGTGCCAATCTCGTTTCCTTTTATTGATCTGATTTTTACATAGCGTACTCTGAAATCAAATCATTTGGACAAGTTATAGCTTCTGTCTTTAAGAAAGAGTATAGTAAATGTTAGTGCAAAAGGAGAAGCATTTTACTGGTAAGGAGATCAGGTGCTGCTAGAATGGTTTGGGCCATGGATGGCCTTTTCCAGCACTTGTTTGTGCACTGAATGTATGCACACCGGTGGCACTGCCAGTGTGACTGATACTCTTTCTGCTTTCCAGCACTGCATTATTATTTTAATATAGCATATCTTGATGTGAGCACTTTGCTCTGGTGTAACATCCAGTTGACTTCTGTGGTGATGATTTAATAGCTTTCATGGCATTTTTTTGTTGCAGATTTTATTCAGGCTAAGTTTGCTTTTTATTACCTCTGTGATTGCAGAACAGCTGAATGTTTTATGGGAGCCTCTAAAAGAATTCTGAATTCTTAAGTTTGTGGCTCAGATTCCAGTATAATTCCAGATGATTTATATTACGCATGCAATGTTTATTGTTTTAATTTGTTGGTACTCCTTTGGTCTACCCATTTTATTGCACATTCCCTCAGTTCGTCTTAGGTTTTCCTAATTTCTTCAGTTTTCACTGGTAATTGAATAATTTGAATGTTTCCTTCAACATTATAGATTATTTAACATGTTCCAGTGTGTTTTATCATAAACGAAACAAGTTACTCATATTTTTAAATGCTGGATCCTTGGAAGTACTTTGATTCTGATTCTGTGGCTGTAGCTTCTTCAATGTCTTAGTGAAGTACTTGTGCAAGAGCTTATGTGAGCCAGTCTGTATGTTCTGATGCCTAAATCTTCCATTTCTGTGCCTTAGAATCATAGAATATTAGGTGAGAAGGTGACCTCAAGGATCATCTGGTCCATTCTTTCTTGGCAAAAGCGTGGTCTAGACAAAATGTCCCAGCACCCTCTCCAGCTGAATCTTAAAGGTGTCTGGTGTTGGGTAATCCACCACTTCTCTGGGGAGATTATTCCAATGGCTGATTGTTCTCATTATGAAAAATTTTCCTTGTGTCCAATTGGAATCTCCCCAGCAGTAACTTGTGCTCTCAGCTTTTCCATGTGACTCCTTATAAAAAGAGAGTCTCCATCTTCTTTGTACCTGCCCTTTAAATACTGGTGATAAGGTCTCCCCTGAGCCTTCTTTT
>NW_009930681.1:0-349 GCF_000696875.1 Nestor notabilis
CCATGTCGCTGGCAAACTCATCCTGCAGGATGATCCTCGGCTGCAGGTGATCACACAGGTCGGACAGGTGATGGAAGAAGGAGCTCGGTGACATGGCTGTTGCTATGTCTCTGTGTATGTGCTAGCTCCACTGAGCAGTCCAGGTTTGGCCAGAACTCCCGCACAACTACAAGTGGTGCTAGTGCGCTTGAACTTGACTGGAAAGGTAGCCCTGAGACTGTAGTGCTACTAGCTCCTGAGGGCTGAGAAAAGCCCTCCTGGGAAAGCACTTGTTCCTTTTGGAAGAGGCAAGGATATACCATTCTTTCACCCTTACCGTCATCTCTAGACAAAACCCTTTCTCCGTCTG
>NW_009930682.1:0-18907 GCF_000696875.1 Nestor notabilis
TCTGCCGCTGTCCGTCAGTCCTGTAGCCCCAACGATCCACAAGCTCCAATACCAGGGCCGCTACACCTGTAATTCTGTAACATGGTCCCTGTAACAGCTTCTTGCAAAGACTATGTAGCCACAGAGTCATTCACTTAATCTTAAAGAGCGAGGAGATATTGTCAGACTGAAATGTACACACTCAAATTCTTATTTAAGTTTGGAGTGGGGGGAGGTTAGTGAGTACCTCATTCTTTTCAGTGCAGTTTTAAAGCACAGTAGTTCTATGCCAGCTTTTGCAGTGGAACCCAGAAAGCACCTAAGGACAAATTAGCTGCAAAGGACTACAAGCATACATCTGTTCATCTGTTTCTTAGGACAAGAAAAAATCTCTCGCAGATAGTGAAATTAGTGAAACATGTTAAACCTTCAAGGTGAGACTGAGGATGATAAAAGCAAATGCATCAGGGTGGAAACACAAATGGGATCTCAAAGCTGTTCTGCATTCTAAGAGAATACTACTGGAAAATAGATAAGCAATTTCATGATGTAGCATGAGCAAAATTAAGGTGCTCTTGTGGCTTTTCCAGTGTGTGTGAAAGTCTCAGGGAAAGAATTCCAGCACAGCTTGTTGCCGGTGATCTAGCCTTAGCAGGCTGTCAATGCTGCTTCACTGCAGTTGGATGTTGTACAGAGTGGGGAGAGCTGCACAAACTGTCATGCTGCTCTTGACCACAACAAAACGAGTTGTTCTTGCTGATATCTGTTTTGCAAGCAGAGCAGTTCTGAACAGCAAGACTACACTTTACTTGCATGAGTCTGAGCAGGTTACTTGAGCATGTTCATTCACCAATATTATTAGATTGCATCCTGTCAAGAGACAATACTAAAACTGGGGCTTATTATTGCTAAAGACTTAAGCTGTAAAAATGATTAAAATATCTGGGAAGTTATTGTTCAAACGGACGAACTGTTGGAATTCAAGATACACATGCTATGAAGCATGTAGCTGCATAGTGGTCATCATAGTATTACATGATGACTGTGATGTAATAATGAACTAAACCTGCAAAAATTAAGTCTAATTCTGTCACCACATATTAAATCTCAAGACATAACTGTGAGTTGTTAACAAGGTATAATCATATGCACACCTTAAAAGATAAGCAAAGTGAATATAAATTGCTTTATTAGTGTATTAAATAGTCTCTTAAGTATTAGCTAGGTAAAGGATTCATCTAGACTGATACCAAAGATCTTGAAAAATTTGATGTGAGTGCTTGAGATGCACAGTACAGCATTTAGGCTTAATGGGCAATGCTAGTTCATGCGTGAATGTTTTGGTAAACTGTAAGATTTTGAAGTGCTTAACGTTTAAGGTATCCAGATAAGTATCAGATTTGAATTTCTGTCTTTCCTGTTGCGGAAATGAGTTGGAAGTCATGCAAGCTGTCATACAGCCCACGCTTCAGTTACTGAGCTCTTTAGGTTTGTGTGTCGCAAAGCGGAGTCTGTACTGCTTAACACTCTTATTTTGTTTGTTATTATAGAGTGGTTTATATCTATAGCAGAGTTAGCTATTTTTATTTGGGGTGGGCTTCATAGCTTAGGTTACTATAACTTATGGTTGCTGTATAATCACATGACCAAAGCAGCATCCACCACACACACTGAAATGATAGTACCCCACATCATGCACACTACATATGTATACCAGTTTATCTTTGAGACTGGCTGTGTACTGCTTTCATGGTGAGGTATATGCAGGTCCTCCATACTTCCTTTACTATCACTTAATTTGCCTGCTATAGTCGCAGCGTGTACTTGTCATGTACCTGTTAGGTGTCTTAAGGTATGTGTTTTGTCTTCAAGACTTTAGAAAGCAAGATGTAGAACAATGTTAGAGTTCTATGGGCTTTGGCAAGCAGGGTTGAGAAGCAGTTTGTAGGTAGCAGGTTTATGCTATGTGCTATGTGGAGGATAAATAACGGGATAAAATCTTACTCATTCCTCTTCAAACTCTAGAGATCCAGAAGGTTGATCTGTTTTGTTAGGCTATACTAAGAACCTTTAGTTATATCCAGCTTCACTAATTTGCATGTACTGTGGTTGACGGTTTTGAACTAAAGTTCTAGGGAAGCCGTTAAGAAATAGTAAACTAGCTTGTCTAATCCAACTTTCTGTTTATTATATGTGAATTGTTTAATTATGCTTAACATAATAAATTGCTATCTAATATCCCTTATTCAAATGAGTTCAAATGTGTTATATATGAAAAAATACCATTAATATCTAAGTAAGTAAAGCCTTCTACCTTTTAAGGATATTATCTGTGAAAATTCACCTACAGTGTGTGCCAGAGTACCTCTGACTGGGTTCAGAGCCATCTGAAAGGCTTTATCCACATAAGCTTTCCACTTTTTTTCATCTTCTGTATTAAACGCTGAACTTTGAACAGATCTTGGTGCAACTACACTGTATATATGGCTGTATGCATTTTTTTTTTTCCTTTCCAGGGAATATTTGTTTCAACTTGATAGCAACCCCGCGATAACCAAATATCATGCATACAGTGAATATGAAGAAAATAGTAGTGTGTGTAACTGAGCATATAAAGAGAATCTGAAAAAAATAAAAGTCCAAATAAATGATTGTTGGGGGAGTGGTGTAATGTTGATGCATTTAAGTTAACTTATGTGTGACTACCCATAATAAATCTGGTAGGTGGGTGATAATGGACAAGTATGTGTGTGATCAGTACTGAGATATAACTGAAGGAATGGTATAGCATCATGTTCAAAATGCATTAGCGTAGCTGACTGGATCTGACTGCAATCCCTGTGAACAAAGATGTAAATAATAGATCATGAGAAGTAAAGAGTATCTTCAAGAAGAGTTTGACACATTGCAGAATAACTTGTATGTTCTCTAATGAAAGCACTGAAAACAAGGCTTTGGGTTGCTAGTGATGTTGTTACTACACGTGCAGCTGTTGTCAGATGTAATTTTCAGCTGAGACTGTAACTTTGTTGCTGTTTCCATAAATTTCAGAAAAATATGCCGCAACTGCAAATGTGGACAGGAAGAGCATGATGTCCTCACGAGCAATGAGGAAGATCGGAAAGTGGGGAAACTCTTTGAAGATACAAAGTACACAACCCTTATTGCAAAGCTGAAGAATGATGGCATACCCATGTACAAACGCAATGTAATGATACTGACTAACCCAGTGCCAGCCAAGAAGAACGTATCCATCAATACTGTGACTTATGAGTGGGCCCCTCCTGTTCAGAATCAGACACTTGTAAGTCAAAGTCACTTCTTCATATTCAAGGCAGGAGCTGATGGAAGATAGAGAGAAGTAGAGCCTGCTGGAAGGATAAATTCGCCTCTTGTAGTTGTCTTCCTTGTAGATGGGATTAAGTGTTATCTATTAAGCCCCTAGAACCCAATTTCTCTAACCTGCTTTTTTCCCTTTTTTTTTTTTTTTTTTTTCTTTTAGTAAACTTAAAAGATTTGCATGGAGTTTGGGCTTAAAAGAAGAAGCAAAGGGTGGGGGGACGGGGAACACGCCACGCAGCAAACTAACCCCACAACAATTTATGTCATTGTTTAAAGCTAAGGGAAACACTCAGTCTTGCGTATAGCTTTTACTGTATATGGTAAGAACAAGATCAGTGCTGACATCTAAAAGATCAACTGTCTTCCCGTATATTTTCAGCTGAAGTAGATGAGATGGTAGATAGCCTTCTGAGGATTTTGTTTCACTTTTCAAACTTTGATTGCTAATTTACTGTACTACAGTGTTGTGTGATTCATGCTGGAATTACATTACCTCTGACCTACATCTCAAAATATCCTTTTTCAGTGAATTAATCAAACTTTGTTCATCTAAATCAATGGTTACTTAACATTCAGTTACCACTTTAATTTTTAGTCTTGTCCTTGCTTTATTAAAACTGGAGTGGTTTTCTTTATCTAGGTAGAATTATTTCTTCAATGGGCTGTGTGCCCAAGGCAGACTATTTCAGCTTCACTTTTTTTAAAGCTATACTGATAATTGGTAGCTTTAGATAGCTTTGAAGAGACAAGGTGCTGTGTAAATGTTATTTACTCACAGAAGTAATAGCTCTGTTCTGCATGTTGTAAAATGCTTAAAAGAAAGCCTGTCTCTTACTCTGGGGAAAAAGCCAGTTAATGCATCTGCTGTATTTTATCTCTGTCTACTGTGTTTTGGGAGCTTAATGTTTATGGAAAGAACCTTGTTTTTGACAAATTTGACTGTCGCTAACAACAGAAGAAATGATTTTAGTCACATGTTTGCTTAAAAGGATGGGTCTATAGTTGAAGTGGCATCTAATATCTAATTCCTTCTGGTTCAGGCTAGACAGTATATGCAGATGCTACCAAAGGAGAAGCAGCCTGTCGCTGGCTCAGAAGGCGCACAATATAGGAAGAAGCAGTTGGCTAAGCAGCTGCCTGCTCATGATCAGGATCCTTCAAAATGCCACGAGCTCTCTCCCAATGAAGTTAAGCAGATGGAACAATTTGTGAAGAAATACAAAAATGAGGCACTTGGCGTAGGAGATGTGAAGCTCCCTGGTGAGGTAGAAACAAGAGCTGCTGACAAGAATAATTTGAACAATGGTGACAGAGGCACCTCAGCTGCTGTAGGAGCAATGGAGGACAAGTCCCCTGATCAGAAGGCATCTCAGTATGTAAGTATAAAAAAGGAAAGGTAAAACAAGAAGGTATATTACTATCAGACTGTTTTCTCTGGTCGTTTAAATCCAGTTAACTTGTTTGTGAACTTGGAATGCTGGAAATCTGGAGAGGGAAAGAAGGAACTGGGAAACCTGAATGCCTGCACAGGACCCTAGTCTCTGACTGTATTTAGTATATTGTAGAAAATAACTTCCTAGATGACCTTTTCATCTTCATTGCAAAAATATGCTTGCTTGGAGATGTTGTATAGCAGGGTGGCTTTTGCAGAATAATAATCAAGAAACTTAGGTAGTCTTACAGACTAATTGCTGCACTTTCCTCCTCTTGAAGAATTTAGTTTAATTTGAGAAGCTTGTTTTCTCCTCTTACTTGGAAGAGCACCAAAATTACTCACTTGACAAATTGTGTTTAAACTTAGATGAAACTAAGTAGTAATATAAAGTAACACCTCTCCATGTCCAACAAGCCAAGCCATATAACAGCTGTTTTGACTAGCTGCTTTTTCATATTCATTTCATATTCTTATCTATGTTAGTCTTTGGCATCTGATTTCTGCCTTGTAATAGCTAAACAAAAAATAAGATGTAAAATTGCCCAGTCTTCATTGATATTTCTATAACTACAGCCTTAAAGCATTTCTGACATAACTTGCTAGCTTCTGTAGTGCATGTCTCAGCTACCAGTTGTAAATAGGAAATAGATGTAGGATTACTGAAGTAACACTATATTAGTTTAGTGAAGGTAGACACTCAATTTAGAGTGGCAAAAGCTCCTACAACTTGATTTCTAGAAATGTTGCTATTATATATAAAGTCAAAAAAATTATTTGTCTCCAGGTTACTTACAGAAAATGAATGTAGAAGTTCTAGATTGAGATAAAAATTTGCTTGTTAACATGGTTGTAGACTAGGGTATTCAATGTTGTTGGAGGGTGTGGAGTGCTGCTTCTTGGTACTTTTTTTTTTTTTTGGTGGTGTGTGTTTTGTGTTTTGTTTTTGGGTTGTGTTTGTTTTTTTTTTTTTTTTTTAAATGACAGTGTATTACTTCTGGTGTAATTCATATGGGGAATGTAAAATCAACTTTTAAGTTTTAGCTTTGAACATGCTCATTTTAATCAGAGTTATGCTGTGCCATTTGGTTATCGGTAGTTACTTTCTAAAATCAATTATTCTGGTTTTGCTGTTATCTTGTCATGGAGATTCTAAGATACTAAACATTTACTTCATCCTGGCTTGATTAGGTTGCTGTCATTTTGTTTTAACCTTGCACTGTACCCTGCTGGCCAACTGGCTTGGGCTACCTCAAGTCAAGAGCAGGAGGCATTCTGTCCTCTTGAGTAATCGTTTCAAAATATGCTTCACTTCTACATTACACCTACTTATCACTTCCAAACTTTTCTTACTCAAGCACCTGAGTATACCTCTGCTTTTTAGGCCAGGCATATCTCATCACTGTGATGAATTAGAGGCTTAGAAGTGTTTAATAGTGCAAGTGAACATTTGAGATGTTTATCTGTTGTTAGCTTTTGAGTTTATGCTGGGCACAATCAGGATTTAGATACGTTGAAGTATTTTGTCTGATTTCTGCAATGTGACTTAGTCTCAGCTATATACTGTAGCATTGACTTTTTTTTTTAAACAGTTCAAAATAAACCAATACAGAAAAGAGCCCTTAAATAACTTGCAGAAGAATTGCCATTCTTGTCTACACTGTTTTCTATCCATTAGTTCTGCATCTTTGCTCTCCAGATTTTCTTGTACATTCTTGTAGACTGAGTCTGAAGCATGTATTCCTGTAGCTGTGGTAGCAATCTCTTGGAAAAAAAACATTTTTGTTATAGAAATAGATTGCAAGTCTTTTAAACCTAGTTTTAAAAACAAACCAACCCACCACCACCAGGAACAACCAGGTCTCCACTATTATTGTAAATATACTTGTAATAATTGCTGCTGTGTTTAAAACGAACAAAAGCTGAATAACAGAAAAATTTATATTCAGCATAGTTTCTTCTTGTAAAGAAGCAAGGCTCTTTATGCACCTTTGAACCACCAAGACTGGGGGTGTTGCAAATGGCAGGTAAATGAATCAACTTGCCCTCATCTGGGTCTGTACAGCTACTAAGCCTCCCAGCTGGCTCCTCATGGAGTGTGAGGTTGAAGTTACAAAGGGAGACAAAAAGCTTTATATGCATATATATATTTGCATTTTCCCTTTCATTAGTTCTCCTTTCATTTTGTTCCAAGCTGTTCTTCCTCCCCATCTGATGTCTTTCTATGTATCTTCTGAAATTGCTTGTCTGAAACAAGTGTGGGGATCTGATCAGTACACCTTCACCACCTTACCACTGAGAACCTTTATATGTATTCTTTTCTTCTCTCTCTCTTTTTTCTTTTTTTTTTTTTCTCTCATATGCTGTTAAAAAAGCCATTTGTGCTGGGCTTGTAGTGATGTGAATCACAGAGGAAAACCTTCCCAGGATGTTCAACTGAGCCCACAGACCAACTGGAGTTCAGGAAATGCCAAGTTGGTGATTAAACTGTAGATAACAGTTTTTCCACCTGTGTTTTTTGACTTGATGACAAAACCCTCTCTGTAAGCAGGAGTAGGGCAGAAGACTGACTGTGAACTTTTTGGAATTTTTTGTAGTGTAGCTGTGTTCATAAACTTTGTAGTCCCTTTTCCATACTCAGTGTTCCCATCCCAAGATTGTTGCTCACAGACTGTTGGACAACAGCCACAAGTGACTAGCATCCCTACAACGCAGTGTTACATAGAATGAGTTTGAAATACTCACAATTCTTTTTTGTATCACCAGTGATGCAGTTACGTTTTGATCTTCTCATGATCTACAAGTACAGCCATTTTCTTGTCATGTGTTCTAGTGATAGTGTAGATGGAGGCTCCTTATTATTCTCTCCTTATTCTTGAGTCTGTAAGGCTTATAGACTATAACATGAATTTTAATTGCCTGGGCTTCTTAAGAATTGGACTGTAGTTGCAAGAATGTGAGTATGGGAAATTTCAATAATCTATTTAAGAAGCACTAGTGCTATGTCAGTAGAACATGCATCATCATGAATTACTTAGATAAACCTGTACTGTGGCATCATGTCACACTACCACCTGATCACAGGAGTAAATTAATGCTTTAATTTCAGTCTGGGAAGGTAAAATTATTAAATATGTTAGAAACATGTAACTGCTATAAATGTACCTCTTCAAAGGTTTAACTTGGTATCAACATCTTTCCAGTCCTGCTATCGCTGCAAACTGATCATGAAAGAAGGTGACCCAGCTGTCTACGCAGAACGTGCTGGATATGACAAATTGTGGCACCCAGCTTGTTTTGTCTGTTGCACCTGCAGTGAACTTCTAGTAGACATGATCTATTTCTGGAAGAATGGTAATCTGTACTGTGGAAGACATTATTGTGATAGTGAAAAACCCCGCTGTGCTGGATGTGATGAGGTAGGAAATATCCTAGTCTTTTGTTTTAGCATACAAGTTTGCTCCCCTGAGAAGTATGACTTCTAGGAAAATATTTCAGTGTAGGGAGACCATGTGCCTTTACTGGTTTTAGCTGATTGTACTTGCAAGGAACTAAAACTGATATAGACACACCACACTCGGGAAGACCCAGTTTATTTTGGCTTTCGTGGGGATTCTATGTGGTCCACGGGGACATAGGAGTAATATACGTAAGTGCAAATTCTTCTGCGCTCTGTTATGCAGCTTTTTCCTAACAAAGGGCACTAGGGGGAGCACTTTACCAAATTACACCTTGTGCGGCATACACAGAACAGCGGGCCTGGTGTCTTCGGCATTTGTTGGCTCTTACTAAATGAAACCTAGGCTTTTGGGAAACCGTCAAACGAGTGAATGCTTTTGTTTTTGTTATTGAAATAATTTGAGAAGGTGGAATTGCCAGGAGCTCCTTGGAAATTCTGAAACATCCTGAGGGTAGTTTTATTAAAGAAATACTATTCAAATGCATGTATTAATACTTGTTTATATCTTCCTCATAGCTAATATTCAGCAATGAATATACTCAAGCAGAAGGTCAGAACTGGCATCTGAAACACTTCTGCTGTTTTGATTGTGATTGTGTTTTGGCTGGGGAAATCTATGTAATGGTGAACGACAAGCCAGTCTGCAAACCCTGCTATGTGAAGAACCATGCTGCGGTAAGATCTGTACAGACGTGCTGGTGCTGTGAGGGCAGGGGAGCATACATCTATGGAGCTTGAAGCTCCTGCTTGCCCCCAGTGTGGGAGTATCTGAAGAATATAAATTGAATGCAAATTTAGGCTCAAGCCAATTGTCTTTTTCCCCTTTGGGGGGGGTGGGGGTGGGGAACAAAAAAACCCCAAAACCACATACAGACAAAAACCTTAAAAGCAGACAAGTGTTTTGTCAATTCAGAAACTTGAACAAAAGCCACTGGCAGGGTGGGTGAGGGGGAGGCTGTTCTGAAAATACCTTAAACTTTTCTAGTGGTGAAGCAGGATTTTGTAATGGGAGGAGTAAAGTATGTGAAGGTGAGTAATGCTGCTAAACATTCAGTTCATGTCAGTTGTAGTTCATTCTGACCAGTGGGATTCAACTTCAGCTGGTCTGCTGAAAGCCTGTAGTGGCAACTGCTGCCTACGTACTTTGTTTCTTTGTTCTTACAACTGAATTATAAAGGAGAGTGAATGCCAGAGTCAAGCTAGAAGTTTGGGTAAGGATGGCGGTTCTTGATTCCTAGTTATGCAAAGAACTCTAATCTGAGACAATGGTCCACTCATATCTACCAATTAACTAGCTATTAGTTGGGAGTTCAGTCTAATGTGCATCTAGAATGTTTATATAGCCAATGGAGGGATAAACTATTATCTCTAGCCGACAGCTAATAATCCTCTGAGGTGGGTAGGAGGATTATCTCTTGGAGAGGCTCCCCCCCCCCCTTAAAATGTTAAATTAAAATTAACATTCTCTTAAACATTGATGTATAAACAATTTTTGACAACCAGATTTTAAGATTAATGACATCCAAGACTTTCTAGGAACTGTTTTTTAGCATTGCTTTACAGCTGCCAGTGCACAGGAAGATTTGTTATCTCTTCAAATGTATGGGTTAATATATGGAAATCTGTGCTGTTTGGCATGACAAGTTTTTATCACTATTTGGGCACTGGGAAATCATAACCATGATATAAATGCTCCAACCCTGGCAATGTTCAAGGCCAAGTTGGACAGAGCCTTGGGCAAAATGGTTTAGTGCGAGGTGTCCCTGCTCATGGCAGGGGGTTGCAACTAGATGATCTTAAGGTCCTTTCCAACCCAAACCATTCTATGATTCTATGTTTAGTCCCAGAAGCAACTAACTTCTTGTGTGCATTTTATTACTATTTTTTTTTTTTATATCCTTAGCTGCATTCTGATCAGAAACTCTGTTTTAAAAATAGAATTAAAAAACTTAGTTCAAAGGCTTCTTTGAACATCCATCTCTCTTCTCCAAAAACACTTAAGAAGTCCAGCTTTTATGAGACTGTGAAGAGCATGTGTGTGCTTCATTTAAGTGTTGTTTTTTTCCTGAACAGATCTGCCAAGGCTGTCATAACGCTATAGATCCAGAAGTTCAGCGTGTGACATACAACAACTTCAACTGGCATGCTACACAAGAATGCTTCTTGTGTTCCTGTTGCAGCAAGTGTCTAATTGGCCAGAAGTTCATGCCAGTGGAGGGGATGGTCTTTTGCTCTGTGGAATGTAAGAAAAAGATGATGTCTTAAGAGAAGACATGCACAGAACCAAGCATTGCTGTGTTCCAAAGGCTCTCGCATTTCTACTGTAAAATATATAGTATCAGGGCATTTAAAGTTATTGAAAAGTGTTAAATAGCAGTTTCCCAAAGATTTTTCGTTTTGAATAACTAAAACTTGCTATGTAATCTTAATTTCTTAAACATAATTATACTTTCTTTTTTGGAATGTTGTTTGAGTCTTATGTCAAATGACTTTGTGTCCCAGAAATGTAAGAAAAAAAAAAACTGTTATGAACTATATACACCTTAAGGGAGCTCTTCACCAAGAAGTATCTTTTTGCTGTATCTTGTCTAATGGAAGAAGAAAATGTGAAAATCCTCCAATTTTTCTTGTATTATAAATGTAACTCTTCCACTTTTTGGCTTCACTAATTTATCATTTTCATAGTTTCCCTGCTTTCATTAAGCACTTTAGACAAAATGATCAGCTTTACAACCTCATACAGTTTTGCTCACTAGACTTCAAGTATGCGGGGAGAATGTAGCTTAAAAAAATAAAGTTCCCTGTAATTGTTTGCTTGTTGACACATGAGTTCTGAGGGATAGTAAGTACTCTCACATCTAGTTTGTAAAGTAATTGCACCAGCAGAAAACTGCTGGCTCATTTTCTCTTTCTTATAACTGTTCACAGAAAAGTTATTATTTTTATGAATATTGGTGTTACTTTGCAGATACTGGGGAGGAGGAGAGAAAATATAAGAGGGGGTCTTGCCCAGATTTAAAAAAAAAAAAAAAAAAAAGATAATTCACCAATGTTAGTGGGTGTCATTCTTTTCAGAACTGGCTTCGGGTTTGGCTTTTTTAATGTATGTTCTTTTCGTAAATTGTGCCTTCTGTCAGAGGGACGTGACTCACAATACCATATGTATTTCCAAGAATGTAATTCTGCAAAAGAATCGTACTTAAGCTTTTGATTCGTAAGTTCTTAACCAAAGTAAATAAGTCTTTCCCAGAAGACTTCCAGAATCTGAGTGGAAAAAAATCACAGCTGTGTATTAGCTTTGCTTACTAGATAAACCAAATATGTGGTTCTCTTTCTTTTTTCTTAAGAGTTACAGATGTACAGTGAAACTTGCTGGCTATCTTTGTGCCAAACAGTAAATGGAGAGTCTTTGGCCTAAAGAGGAAAAAAACATAATTTAAAAAAACTCTATGCAAGTCTTACGTTCAGCTCTTAAGTTTATGGTGACTGTATTGTGACACAAATAAAAATTAGTGTTGTTTGCTTGAGTTGTTTGCTAATTCTGTTCTTGTTAAATGCCCTTTAGGGGAGGCAAAGAGGAGGACAAATGTTTCCAGACTTCTCTAGCTTTGAGACTATTTCAAAAAAAACCTTAAGGCCTGTATTACTATCAAGTGCTTATTGTCTTGTGTAATACTCTTGATGTGCTTATAGGTGCAAATCAGTGGGCCTTGTTCCAACACATATGACTTCAGAACTTAGTGTGAGTTTATTTTTTTCCTCACTTAAACTACGGCTTTAATTGTATTTTAACATAGCATAGGAAGTTTTCAATACACACAGGTGATCTAATGTGTACTGTCATCCTTTGAGTACTGCAAAAACAAGACACTTTGTATGTTGCCTAAATTGAGATTTAAACTTCAGGTCCATGTCCTGAAAGCCTGTACAGCTTTTCCCAGGCATCCTCAGGATGTACAAGCAAGTTATGTCTTTCAGCTCATACCAATAGGGTGGTATCCTTGCTGGATTTGCAGTTTTAAACAAAAGAAACCAAAGATGCCTCAGTAAGAGAAGGTATTTCCTTTTGTTTCCATTTAAGTGCTCCTTAATCTATAGTAGGACATGCTGTGAGAATGCCATTTGGGGGGTGGCATAGGGTCTTATTTAATGATTGCCTGTAAGGATGGCTTAATAGTGTCTGGGTTTTACTTGTGTTGAGTGTATCTGTCCTCACCCACTCATTGACATCCATTCTAGATAACGCAGCTGATCTTTTTAAAGAACTCTGTGAAAAGCAGTTGTACAGCTTTCCCTGCAACTCCCCTGCCATCCCATTTAACAGTACTTTTTCTCCTTAATGTGATTGCTTGCACTGATGGCGGTCTTACCTTTGACTTTAAATCTTGTTCTGTGCAGTTTTGTTTGTTAAGCTTCATTATTGTGTAATTTTCATTTTAAAGAATAAGCAAGCACTATCTCAGGACTTTACCCATTCCATCAGGACTGACTTGCTAAGGAAATGCATGTCAAACTGAACATCTTAATAGTTCATCTTCTGGGACTGACTTTTCCCATGCTGTCTTGCTGGTTTTAGCTAGCTCTCTTAAGAATCTTCCCTTGCCTGCTTAATCTTTTCTGGCTCTCTTCCATGGAACCTAATGCATCTAGGTGTTTCTGCTGTGGGGTAGCCAAAGCTTAATTTACATCCATGCAGTAATTGGAAACGATCATGTAATGGGAAGGTCAAGTGTAATGTGTAGCTGATACAGAGGTGAGACAAAGGTACTGCTGTGTGACTACACAATAGATCAGAAGATGATTAGGAGTGATAAACAGTTCTTGTAATGAGCTAGGAAGGAATTTGTTCCTGAAGATAATGCTTTTTGTGTTAGCTGAAAGATATGTCAACACACTGGAGCTTGAAAACAAGCATTAAAGAGATTTCATTCTGTCACTGTCATAATAAAAATATTGGTAGTTGGGGTGTTTTTCTTTTTTTACTTTTTGGCTATTTTGTCATGGAGGTCCCTTCAGACCTACTTATCTTAGTAAGCTAAGAATAGAAGCTGGCAGCTTTTTGCATGTTTCAGTAATAAAAGTACATACTTTGTAGATGGAATTTGAACTTAAAGTATGAAAGTTGAAGTTCTATGCTTAAGAGTAGAATTTAATTGGTAAGAAAGCCTTATAAGCACTTACTACACCAAGAAACAGCAGAAAGAGTCACTTAGTCAGCTGTATTTATCGTGCCACTGCCAGTGACAAATTTTAACTCTTCAAAGGTTAAGCATCAAATGAAGACAAAGATTCACACAGAAGACGAGATTGGCCTTGTCACTGTCAGCATGTGTGCGAAGGAAAAGCCCATATTTTTCTTTGGGATATAACTGTCTGCCTGTCTTAGCTTTATGTTCTGTGTTGCATTTTATGTGGCTACTATGACAATGTAAGTTGTTATGATTCAGTCTGATGTTTTTAGAGCTGTGTTTTTAGCAACCGGCTGTAAAGAACAAGTAGGATTATAGAGTAGAACAACTTAATAATAGAGATTAAACAAAAGTGGGGGTATAGTTTAAGCACTAAAGGTGTAGCTGAGACCACCAAAGAGACCATCCTGTCACAGACCTAATGAGGGCATCTGGGAACTTGATTTTTATTTTCCATATGGCAATTAGCAGTCAGCTTATTCAAAGAATCCCTAAAATTACCAGATTCCTGTCCACGTCTACTGAAACTTTGAAATTTTCCTAGTGCCCAAAATTTACAGAGAAGGTGAAATACTGTTCAGATTATTAGTAAATCCTGCTTCACTTAACCTGTTGATAACCTCGGCTGGTGCATCTATATATGACCTGTTGGTTGACTGCAGAGCCCAGATGCTCAGGACATCCATTGGACAAGCATTGTAACACAGCCTCTATCATACTCCAAGAGCAAAGAAGGGTTTGTGGCACTCTGACCAGGCATGACTCCTGCTGCTTTTCAGGAGATGGATGTTTATTACGTGACAAGCTTTTAGCACACTTAGGCTTTTATATTTTTTTTAATCACTTCATAGAGTAAAACTTGTGTATGCTGTTCCAAACATTAGTGTATTAGACTCATAGAGTCAACGAGGTTGGAAAAGACCTTTAAGATCACTAAGTCTAATTCACATCAATACATATTGAGTGCCTTTGTGTGTGGTAGAAAAGGACATGTCAGGCCAGTAGAAAATCTTTTGCTAGGCCCCCACAGTTCCTCATGTGTTAGGACTGTAGAGTGCCCTGTTTTTCTCAGAACTGACAGGAACCCAGCCCAGCTGCTGGTACAAAGCCTGCTACTCACATACCTACTTACTATACTCTGTTGAGCACAAACATTACTTTCATTATGGTTTTCTGTTTGAAACACAAGGAAGTTCTGGGTTTTTTTTTTGTGTCTCTGGATGAGTGAAGCAGTTACTCTGGTCTCAAGTCTGTCCTCAAGCATTTCAGCTCCAACTTCTGCCTGACACCTTCTGGGAGAATGTCCCAGCCATCAAGCTGTAGTGTCACCTATGGGCAGGCATTCTTCATGCCAGCTGTTAGATGTAGGCCATGAAAACTAAGAATGTCATAGTCAACCTAAACTACGCTTGAGGCAGCCAATACCCAATTTTGAATGTTAGCTGAAATATGCTATTAAATGCATTGTTGTGACGTTAGCAGTCAGCAGCAAGCAAAATCACACAGAATTAGATTTGGTGATTATTGTCTTGACAATAGCTGCTTGCTAACGATATAAAGCTGGAGATTCTCTACACTTACAAAGGCTGTAACCAGCCACCCTGTTCATGTATTGCATCTGCTATCATATTGCTTAAAAGTGCCAAGGTTAAAAAAGTCTATAGCCCAGCACCTTCAAAATCTACTCAATCCTTCAGTAAATAAATAAATAGATTTTATTATTTAAGTATGAAGCTTAAAAATTTTACTTAATGAAATTAAGTGTACTGCCAAAGAAGTCCCAGAAGTAGGTGTTAAATGGAAAACAAATCATTTACAGATCATCAGCAATCCAGAAGAAGTGGAGAGGAAAACATTCCGTCAAAGTACCAAAAATAATGTGTTCATTATTGCCATGTCTTCATTAACAAAATGATGGATGAAAGAGCTTTAGAGAACCAAAACCATCTGAGGCAGTACTAGGACCAGATTGCAGATTGCCACATTGTGTTCACTGCTTAAAATCACAATTAATGAGCCAGATATTTTTTACCCTGCTCCCTGGCAAACACCTAGGCACTACCTACTTCACTGTGCCACCATCAGGGCAGCAATGCTGAGCTTTACGGTTGCTATGAGCAATCAACAAAATGCAACAGATCAGAGATTTTTCCACTGCCTCCCCCCTAAACAAGTGAAAAATGACCCAAATAGGCGGATATTTCTGCTATAGATTAAGCCTAGCATTGTTCAGATTTGGCTTCAGGCCCAGCATTGTTGTAGAAAACTTGCACCCAATTTGTGAGAAACTAGCCAAGCTTCATCTATTTGTAAACTTTCAATCTGTTAAAAAAATGTAGCGTCATAATAAAACATCAAGAGTATTTATTGGTTGCCCCGGGTTAGTTGTTTGCATGAATCAAGACTTGATTTTTATGCTTGTAGTAATTGAAATAGTCGGAGAAGCCACATGATGTTCTCGAGTTACCCAGCAGATGCCGTCTGTGCTACACTGAGCAGATGTGCTGCACCCACACGGCAAGGCCCTGGGAAGCGCTCAGCACAAGAAAAAGAAGTTTTAAACTGCAGGAAAGAGATGTTCTGAAAGCTATGAAAAAGGAATAAGCTGAGGAGGGGGCTGTAAGTCTAGGTGGTTGTGCAGGAGCGGAAAACAGTGTGATCACGAATTTGGAGAGGAGGAGGAGGCACAGGGGAGGTATTCTAGGATGAATAGGGGTAGAGCAGGAAAGAGAGGGAAAGTGAAATAAACCAGGCGAGATAATGCGCAAGCATGGAGGCACTCTGGGATAATTTTAACTTAACTATGAAAAGGTAGAAAACTTAAGGTGGCAAAGGGCCACTGCTCTAAACAAGGAAAGTTGATGATGTTGTTTAGTTACTATGGGTAGAAAACAGGTCACAAGCTTAGGGAACAGCCTGCAGTAATCAAGGTTGTGGGATAAGGAGAAGAGGACATCAAGAGGATGGGTAGTGAGGAAAAGTTTTTCATTAGTAATCCATGCTCCTAATGCTGCATGCTTACGATATATCTAAAATTTGATCAGTTACACCTGTATGTTAAATAATAGATATGTCCCATTTAAATAAAAAAAGCAAAATAGAGGGAGTGTGTGATAATGGGAAGATGTTCTTTGCTGAAGTCTGCTGTCCGAGGTTAGCTTTAAAACACTTCCTAGGAAGGAGATCTGATTCAGAAGAATCAGATCAGGAGTGAAACACAGGAATAGCAAGAGAAGGCGTTAGGAAAAGTCAGTCAATCCCTATGTTCCCAAACAAGCAGGGCACTAATGCCCATTTAAGTTTCCCAAAAGCTAAAGGCATCCAGGCCAAATGTTCATGCACCGTTAACAACTAAAATAACAGCAAAACGATTACCTTTCTTCTAACTGTGAATGCAGGGTTTGAGGGCTCTAACATCACAGAAAGGTTTACACTGAAGAGACCTCTGGAAGTCATCAAGTCCAATTGTCTGCTGAAAGCAGGGCAGACTTCATGGCTATGTCAAGTTACCTCGGGCTTCGCCCAGCCAGTTTATAGTGACCAACCTGCTTATTCCAACAACAAGTGTAATTTATTTCTTGGTATCTCATGGTCTGCTCTGCTTTTCACCATCGTGCATCACAAAAAGGTACCCCCAGGTGCTCTTTCTCCTTCTAGCTGAGATCATTGCTCCATTGTGTCTTTCCTAATTAAACCCAAAGCTCACAGTAAAGAGATGCAGCTGGATCCTGGGACTGGGAAGAAGCATTCCCGAGTACTTGAACCAAAGCAGCTTAGCTCCCAGTGGTTTTGTGATTAATTGACATTCTAATTGTATTATATTAAGCTGCAGCAGGAGTTCATCCCTTACAGACTTCAGAGAATCTAATTGGGAAACCATACTTATAAATGTATTTATGACTTCTATCCTCATTTGCATTTTACTAGGCAGCAGAGGCTCCATACAGGTGAGAAGTCCAATCTGAGGTTTTTCTGCTGTTTAATATATAAACTCTGACTAAAGCATTTCCCATGGTTAGGGAATTTATTAGATCTAATTTGGCCATGTGAAATTTCCCTTGTCTTTTAGATGCTGAGGCTCAGCGTTAAGAGACAAAACTTGTCTTGCAAGTTTCCCAAAACTTGTAGGAACTTAATGTGTTAGATCTCCATCCTTCTGCCAAGTTTGGCTGAGGTTACAGGACAAGAGACTCCTCTGGCTGGCCGGCTGCCTGTCACACACCCCCTACACTGAAAATGCATCCACACATGACTCAGTCTGAAGAGGCCTGCCCAAAGTTCTTTAGTGTTGTCTGCACCCTTTTCTATCTGACACTAGTAAGCTTCAGAAAAGGCTGAAAACTCTACGTTCAGCATTTCCTACTGGTGTGTTTTGGTGGGGTGACTGCTCAGCATGCTGAACCTTTTCCACATTTCAAGCTCTAGGCCAAAAAATGATACTTTCTTACAGCTAAGTTTTTAGATACTGACACACTTATGTTGTCTCCGGATGCAAAGAAAAGAGTTAGATTGTGTAGGAACTATTGGGGCTTAATTTGTCTCAGTTGAACAAATTTCATCAAAGAAAATATGGAAAATAACAACATAGCTTAAAGTTCCAGTTGAAACAAGCTGGGAGGCATTTTTAATGAATTACTTTGAAAGTGTATTCAGGACAGAAATCAGAAATAATCAGTAAGAATAAAATCAGTAAACAGTTCATCAGTTCTTAGAAAACATTTTAATGACCTTCCAGAATAAGAAGCCAGAACATTGTGGGCAGAATGCAAACAGCATCTTTCTCATTCCAGAAATTCAATGCATGTTTTTCAGCTCAAAAACTCTCTGTTGTATGCATTCAGAAGCTTTTCAGGCTGCTTTTGTGGACTTGCATCTATTCCATTGCTTCTTTCTTTTTTTATATTTTCCTTTTTTTTTTTTTTTTTTTAATGTTAGGGGAATTATCTCTAAAACTGAATATTCCTCTACAAATTTCTTATTTACAGCAAACAAAGGGACTCTTGGCCTCTTCTAATTTAATCATAATGCGTTGAGAGTGTCAGTATAAGCTGTTTGGAATCCTTTTTAGTAATATTTTCTTCCTGTCTAAAGGCATAAGGAGTTAGCATAGTTTAGTAGACTGCAGACTATGTCTGCAAAGCAGAAACATCTGACATCTAATTCCAGTCTTCTGCTGAATGCAATGGGACATTGTCTAAATTCCTTGGGCATTCTGTTCCTCAGCTAACATCCTATGTGAGAAAGGGGTAAGAGCAACATCACAGTGATATTTCAAGGCTTGGTTCACGCTAACTGGTGAAGTTTATTGAAGCTGTAAACTGTGTAACTGCAGCCATTACAATGAACTTAATAGTCTTCTCCACAATGCTTTTTATTTTCTTCATTTTGGCATTCCCAAATAGCATCTGAGGTTTATATTTATGAAGCCTGTAAACATTCCATGAAGTTCAAGAAATCTGGCAGTGATCTGGAAAACTTAAGAGGTAATAAAAGTTTACCAGCAGG
>NW_009930682.1:18938-21820 GCF_000696875.1 Nestor notabilis
GTAGTGGAGAGTAGAACCAGTACATATGTTGATAGTACAGCACAGCTCTTGTCTTTGGGGTGGGCCTTGATTGTATAGCCCTGCCTGCATCTGAAATGCATGGCAATGTAAACATTCTTCTAGTAACACAGAGGTTCTCTTAAACATTTGTAAATAGTTCAGCAATTTTGAGAAACAGGGTGGAGCCTGGACATGGCTGGAGAAAGGAGTATTATTCTCATGCTTTTTGAACTCACTGTCCCAAGCCTAGTTCTGCCCTTAACATAAACTGCTGCCACTTGCCTTCAGGCACAGTTGTAGAACGTGCGTCTGGCCAGACTTGGAAGGCACATGCTGTTCCAGAGCGGAACGCTGTTCTGCATCCAAACCTGACCCAGATTTGATGCCTTAAACTGAGGATTTGTTTCTGCTTAGCAGAAAAGGTGCAGTACTAGCTCTATTGTGAGTGGTTTGGAGGAAATCCTATTGTTTTACAGAAAACTAATTATGGTAGAAGATGTAGAGGGAAACCCAAAATTGTAGAATCAAATTCAGTAACAGTTTTGACAGCTTTGAGTGTGTCAGAAAAGCAATTTTTCAGGGTGTGAAGTCCACAGAGGATAGAAAATCCTGAATTTCAAGCATGCTTGTGTTAGTTAACCAGTTCATTAGTTAATTCATTTCATTAGAACTACAGTAATGCACTTCTGGGGAAAGATAATAATACCACTCTTGCAGTGGTAGTTACAAAATTAACGGTGTTCATTCAGGACCAGAACTCCTGAGGTATCATTTTGGGGCTGACTTTTCTTCCTTTCACTGCTAAGCTCTCATAGGAAGCCATTACCTTTTCTAATTCTGTGGTCTCATTTTTTAATTGAGGACAGCACTAATTTTTCTAGAATTTTCTGGAGTCAGTTTATAACTTCAGAATAATCTGAAGATGGGAGGTGGTAAATATTCTACTCCAGCTGATTACTTGCTTTCTAAACAGTCCAGTTTCACCAAACTCAGTATGGAGGTCTTCTTGGCCAGCATTACATGCGGGCTTTGAGGCTTTCAGCTCCCATGCTCTGAATCGCAGCTCAAGGTGCAGTTTCTTGTATTTCAGCAATACCCTAATGCTGTTACTGCAGGTAGCTTACACTATTTAGTTCAGCCAATTGAACTCGTACACTTGAATTTGTACTTGGAGTAGCTCCAGCTGTTTATTTGCTTACCATAAGACAACATTTTAAATAAATAAATTAATTAAATTAAATTAATAATAGAACCCAATATAAATTAATTAAAAATAATCCAAAATAGTCTAATTAAGGTGGCCTGATACTAAGTATTGTTTGCTATGGCAGCACTATTACTGCCGATCATTCAGAGAACATCTAAGGGGTGGGAGATCTTGTTAGTGCAGGAAAACACTGTATTCGCAAGTCCTTCATCTTTCAAACCGATAAGAACAGATTCCCACTGACAGAGTCTGTGGGAAGGGAATAGGGTGTGGAATTTAAGACTCCCATCTAGAAGGAGCCTGCCAGCATATGCGTATGCGATGGTACACAGGTCTCAGTCCCATTAGCAGAGGTAATAGGAAGACGGATCTATCCAGGAAGGGTCCCCTAAAGACTCCTGTAGCAGGGCAGGAATTAGAAGCCTCTGAGGAATGTCAAAGCCTCACCCCATTAGCTACCCCCTATGCTTCACTTTACATTTCTAGGAATAGGGCTGTCATCCATAAATGGAGCAACGGTAGATCTGAGCAATCTAATCTGGCAAATTATATTCACAGGATTCTCCACTTCGTAGGAAGTGGACAAGAAATATGAAGGTATAATTTTTGCTTGAGCATAGCTCTTTCACACCAAGCCAGTGCCATCACCTCTGCTATTCCTAATACTGATCCCTACAAAAACAACTGTCAGAAGGGGAGACACAGAAGCGAGACTTTGCCAGCTGCGCACACACGTACCAGTCTGCAGCCAATTTTACTGCCTGACAATTCCCAAGTTTAGAAGGGAATTCTTTCTTTTGGGCTTAAATCAGAAAAATGTCATGGGGCAAGAATTTGCTTTACTGAGAACAAAAGGCCAAAAAGTCCATCATCCAGAATGCCTGCATGTGTCTGACAGTTTCTCTTCCATTAAAATAAAGTTTGTTAGACACTCTTACTATCAGGACTGTGCAGCAGCTTACTTAGAGCATGACGCTGAGGCTGTACACCTGGAAAAGTAGCATGACACCATTTGAAGATAAGTGGTGATGCAAAGTCTGGTGAATAATAGCAGAAAACTGTGTTGGGAAGAAGCTAAAAGTGTTTTCCTTTGGAAAATGTTGCTTTTGGGTCCCCGAAATGAACAGTCTCTTAATCCACCAGACTGTACTAGGTGTTGACTTAGGATATTAGAAGATGACCAAAACAGAGCATGATAAAAACTGTTAAACAGTATGGATGATGATGACACAAGTGCTTTAGTTCTGCCTCTGGTCTTTTTTATTTAGCAGCCTAGACATGACCTGACATTAAATTGACTTTATAGACCCTCAGCAGTGTCAGCATCATCACTTACAGGCTAGTAGAGAGGATATCTTTGAACTTTTCTGCAAATTTCTGAGGTAATACTTTTATCTCATCTGATATGTAGGCATGGAAGCAAGTATGTAAAGATAGGATAGAATAGTTTGGGTTGGAAGGGACCTTAAAGATCATCTAGTTCCGACCCCCCTGCTGTGGGCAAGGACACCTTCTACTAGACCAGGTTGGTCAAAGTCCCATCCAACCTGACCTTGAAAACTTCCAGGGATGAGGCAGCCACAGCCTTTCTGGGCAACCTGTTCCGGTGCCTCGCCACCCTCATACGAAAGAATTTCTTCCTAATACCTAATTTAAATCTACACTCTTTCAGTTT
>NW_009930682.1:22605-101841 GCF_000696875.1 Nestor notabilis
CTGTTTTTTTAGTTTGGACAGGCAGATACTTAGTATTACCAGCTCCAATTGCTCATTAAATTCTTAGGTTTGATACTTTCCAGGATGTTACACCAGCAGTTACAATACATCTTTTAACATTAAAAAAGATCTGGTGGTGTTTCCCAAGTGGCATAAACTGACCTAATACAATGTTGCTGCTGCCACCGAAAGGCCTAATCTTCCTCCTGTTCCCAAAAGCCCTGTGATCTGTGTTTCACTCTGGTTCAAGGGCTCAGATTTCTGGGATGCTGGAGCCTGATGGCTCAGGAATCAGAAGAGATGTGAAAATACAAATCACAGAATTGCATTTATAAGACTGGACTGCGAACCTCCAACCACAGCAAGAACATCTTTCTCTCTTGTACACTGTCTTGTGCACCTCCACAAGGCCAGAGCTGTATTCAGGGCTAGTTAAACATACAAAGAGATCCTCTTTGACTTGTCCTTCATTACATTTTTGGTACTAATGCCATATCAGAGATGATAGAGGGGTCCTGCACATAATTGCAGCAAGTCTCCTTTGTTCCCACTCTTTCATTCAGAACAGTGGAGGTGGCTATTTGTTAGACATCTGCTTGTTTTCAGAGCTCAGCACTCAATACCAGCGTGGTGTGTAAAACCGGCAATTCTGAGAGTTATCAGAAACACTGACATCCATATTTCACCTTAATAAGACTGTCAAGATAACGTCTCTTCTTTAAACTAATAAACAATGCTTCACATCGTCGAATAGATCAAGGTGGTAATTTCCTTCCCCTTTGTACAAGGCAGTGATATGAGTGTAGAAACTGGTCCTTCCCGCATGAAATTAATTGCCAGCTTAAGCAGATATTTTGCTTCCTGCCATGGGTGGGAGAGTAAAGATTTAGGCCACTAGCTTAGACAAGACTTTTCTCAGAATGAAGTTATTTGCCGTGGAGCCTCACAAAAAATATGAGTCATCTTGGATGAGCAGCACTTCCAAACACCTATTGTGGCAACTGGACTTGGAGAAGCATATGCAAAGTCCTGTTTTATGTAAGCTGTAAATAAGTCAGTAATAGTCTTCAAAATCTGAAATGTTTTCTTTCCTTTGTTTTGACTAGATTTGTAATAAGCCAAACAGCATAATGAAAGTCAGAGCAGAGCTGCTTAAGTCAATCCTCTCCGTGGCCTAAAACAACAGCAATGTTGTTTTTTTACTCTTTCTGGTCATTCTGGAAACTAAACTGGGTGGCTAAGTGTGTCAAAATCTATTTTTCTGGAAATCTGTCACAAATACAATATGTTTGTTTTGTCAGGATGATATTGTGCTATACTCACCACTTACAAAGCCAAGGCATAGCATTATTAAGTTGCATCTATTTTATCTTTGTGATATGTACACGAAGAGAGTTGAGCTTCTCATACTCAAAACTGCAACACAGTTTACGCAGGCCGCTTATCTAGACTGCTTTGAAATAGTATTGTAAAATATGGTTAACACAGTGTGAAAAAAAAAACACTTGTGTGCTGTTAGACACAAAACTTCAGTGAAAGCAGGGTTTGCTTGCCAATTTACAGGGCAGTTAAATGAGCTCAATAAGGTGCTCTGTGTTCTTGCAATATCTTATTTTTCCATGTGTACTTCAAACCTTGCCAGGAAACAACCAGACATTAATGTTGCAATTAAATAGCAAAACAAGTAACACTGGAGATTAGGGGCAGCCTACTCTGATGTTCCCACTGGCCCCCTGAGTGTCTTTTCCTATGGGCTGTACAGGAAATCTGGATTCCTAAACATGTATGTCCTGAACTGAACCTGTGGTAGGTGCCTAAAGTAAGCTTAGTACCTCACTAAGTAAATTTGATAAGTGTATGCAAAATCTATTCCCACTTCAGTGTCCACGCTTTAAACATTCTTGCCTTTTTAAGAAGATCCTCAATGAATATTACTTTCAGATGCTCAGTATGCAGCCATATGTAAGATGTGCAAGCTCTTTTCCTACACCTTCACTTCCTTCTGGTAAAGACAGCAGCATGGATGAGTGATAAAAAAATCCTTTCAAGTCTGGCCTTCACATTTTGAAGCTGTGACTGCATATTAGAGCAATGATATTGATAGGAATTTCAAGTGCTAAACACCATTAAAGATACAGTGTTTGATCCTGCAAACTGATGAGCACTCTGGACCTGCTCCAGCAAAACACTTAGATATATTTATGTAATATTGTCTTACATTTGAGTATTAGCCTTCTATTAAATGCTTTGCTGTATTGGGTGGAAACAGATAATGGCAAGATAAGGTTCATGTCACCTAATTTTGGCCATTTAAAAGTTGTCAAACTGAAGCTAATCATCAAAGCTCAGCCTGTTACTAACGAGGGGAGGTAAGCATCTCCAGAGGGTGTTTCTAATTTAGACATTTATTTCTGAATGGACTCAGTTCCTCTCCTTCTCACTCTCTTTTTAGCTTAGACTAGACACCTGACTTTCAGAGAATGAAATTCAGTTTAATTATCTATTCATTATCTATTAATTTCTGCAGAATTTGTACTGATTTCACATTTAATCTACACATTTTACAGACCACATTTAAAACATTAAATCTCATCACCTCAAAATGTTGATATTATTTAAATACAAAGTTATGCCTGAATCTCTCTGCTATCATGTGTACGCAGAAAGAGAAAACAAATGCTATCAGCCTCTTAAACTCTTATTTAATACTGCAGAAGGGGTGAAATCACTTGGCCACCAAATTGTCAGAGAGGAATAATTTCTTTTCTTCCTGTGTATTACTGAATCTGCAGCTCGCTGTCACACCCACAGTCTTAACAAAGAAGGTAAATTTAAACCCAGTTGTCTGATGGAAAGAATTCAGGAAGGGAGAGGTAGCTGCGTGCTATGAGCAGAGCTCTTATCTAGACATAGAGTCCCATCTAAAAATGAATTAATAACTTGTTGAGACAGCACAGCGCTTCAGTTTTTACATATTCAAGTGTTTTCGCAACTGAAGCTAGAGATTCTCAAAAAGGCAGCCACCCAGCATTGTGGAACTCTGTATTAGATGTTTGCCAAAGACCTCCTTGTGTGGTCCTGGGATCCTCTTAATGCCAATAAAAAGCCTAAAAAAAGTGATAATATCTGATGTCTTTTTATCTGGAAGTACACCTGGTACTGGAAGGAAGACACAGAAAGTTTAATCATAATAAACTAGGATGAGTAAAAACACGGATAGAAGATGGGTGCATTTTTAATTTACATGTAGTATCAATAAAATGAAACTTTTATCACAGCCTTGACACAATATATTTTTTTAATGTGGTGAAGTACTGGATAAGTCACTTTAATGACATGTCTCCACAAGCACAAGTTAGGACATCTTAATTGCCTGTCAGTCAAACCTCAGTGACTGATAGTGCACATGGTCCTGGCCCACTGCAAACATGCATTCAAACATACAGTTTAACCAGTCTGCTTTCTATAAACCTGTTTTATTTTGCATTTGCAACAGGCTAGAAACATGCTTAGAACAGTCACTACTGGTTAATTGAAAAGCAGGAACACCTTGCAGCCAAGAAGACAAAGGGAGTTAGAAATGGGAACCTGAAGAACTACTGACTCACCGTCGAATTTGGAAGCGGCGGGAAACATAAGATTTTCCCATTTACTACATTTCTCTTTTTTACTTGGCAAATAATTATATTACAGTACAAGTTTGAGCCACAGTTTGATTAAATCGCATGAATTCACAAATCACTGCTGAAGAAATAATTCACATATGATTAGTTACCAGGAAGAGTAAGTCCTACCTGAGTAAAAAGGCTTCTGGAAAGCAACTGATTTGGTTTGATCAAGACTGAAAATTGAAGTGTTACCTATTTCTTTTTTCTTGTATTTTCCCTAAACATAATGATATTTAAAATAAAGGTGGTTTTGGTAGTGAATTTGTGATTTTTTTTCCCACAAATTTGGACTAGATTTCTACAAAACATTGCATATTTCTTCTTAATATATGATTACAACGTGGTTTATTTTGCTTCCAAGCTATTTACATCAGCCCCAGATCTTTCTTTCACACACAAATTTGTTTCAAATACATCTACTGGGGCACCTTTGTTTTCAAGAGCTGCATTTCTCATTTGATAATTTAGGCATCTGATTTGAGCTTACATGGATACTTTTTCATTTAAGAGCCTTTGTACATTTTAATTCATTCCTGGATGTCAATTTAAATTGAATTTTCTCTCTAGGAAGAAGTGATGAAACTGAAGTATAGCCATCAGAAGACCATATTGTACTAGTTATAAAAGGTAATATGTTGTCCTGAAGTATGGTTAGCCTATGTGGACCCAGAAAGGTCACTGGGATTCCTTGTGAATGCAAGTGTTCATGTTGGATGTAGGGCTGGGGCATAATTATCTGTTTGCTTTACCTAGGAAATGGATTTGAAATATTCCTGGGAGGGCTTTCAGGCTTTACCCAGATGAATGTGTTCCATACTTCAGATGGATAATGCTGATAACACACAGATGTTGTTTATGTGTAGAAACCCATTTCTTAGATTTTAGAGCTATCGAGGGTATACTGAGGAAAAAAAGATTTTCCAGCATGGTGCAGCTTACTCTTGTTAACAAAGCATTTGACCCCTTCCATAATTGCAACCCCAACAAGTGACTCACAGACAATCTGAAGTGGCTAGAAACATGTAGAATTGCTTTATTTGTAGGGCAAAAAGATTCTGTGAAAAGGCATCTCTGGAAACTATTTGGTAGCCACAAAAACCGCATCGCATCCAAGAGAACTTCCAACAGCCGATGGGTTATATATTCAGCTGCTGTCAATAAGTGTTCTTCATAACATTATGGCCTTGGGACAGCTGGGACAGTTAGACCAACATCCTGTCTCCAGCAGCGACCACAACTCAATGTCTAAGGAAGAGTGTGAGAACAAGAAAAACAGAAGATATTTCACTGAGATGCATTCTCATTCTTGAGTCATTTTCAGATAAAATTAATTTTCAGGTATAACTAATTTACCTGAGATCAATACAGGTGGGTTGTTTGGTTTGATTTTGTTTGGTTTTGGTTTTATTTGTAATATTTAGTAGTTTTTTACCAATGGGTTTGTTCAGTTCCCCCGTAATGCTGTATAAAATTCTAGCATTCACAGCATCCTGTGACAAGCACTTCCCAAGCTGAATGACGTTTTTGAAGAACAATAATTGTGCTTTTCTTTGTTTCACACCTACCTACCTTAAGCTAGAGACAAGAATATGGACAGTTGTGCCAGTTCACTGAGGTTTCCCACTGTGACTCTCCTTAAGAAAGTACCATTCACAGCTGATTCAGCTTCTGCACTGGTGAGTGCTGCTTCATTTACACCTGATGCCTCTTCTCTCCCTTCCAGAGGAGCAGCCAGGGTCAGTTCCAGGCCCTTCGGCAGGCTGCCTCTGCACTCCCTTGGGCACTGACCTTATCTGCATAATCAACTATTGAAAGTGCTGGCACTTTAATCTCCTTATGCTTAATTTCCACATTCTTAACAATAGTTTACTTCCCCCATCCTTTGCTTATCTTGTATATGTAGACAGAATGGTTTGTCTGGCAGAGTGCCTGCTTTTTTCTTAGTATTGGTAGTCCCCCAAATCCAGAACAAGCACAAATAAACTTAGAGGTTGACTTTAAAATTGTGGCGCTTAAGAAATGAAAAAGGAAAAAATCTATCTTATTTCTATTCTGTGTCTGGTTTTGAACTCTTAAGGTTTTCCTGCACAGTTATTATTAAGCAATAGTTGAGACTCACACACAGGACACGAGAATGGGGGAAAAAGCTTGAAGAATATGGGAAAAAAAGAAAAAATTGAAAAAAAGGAATGGAAAAAAAGGCTTGAAGAACAACACTAAAAATCTTGAAAGCTGTAATGAAATAATGAATATTACTAACTTCAGTTACTCTATCTTTACACAGTGAGTAGCACAACAGGCAACTAATATCATGTATTATTTTTACTCTCATATTGTTGACAGCTGCTGGTCTCAGGAGTATTATGCTTCTGAGGAAAAGAGAGTAGAAGAACAAAACACACTTGTGTGTCTTGCAAGTAAGTTTCTTGTTGGTCTAGCTGTATTCATGATCCTTTTACTTGCAAGACGTTATCTCATAGCTCACACTGTGAAATTCAGGAGCATTTGCTTTGGGAGTACTTCAGGTGAAGCTACACTAAAATTGTAATCACAGTGTTGTGTCATGGTACTATCAGGGTCAGAGTAAAGAATCTGGGAATGTGCCCTGTGTATGTCTTCAAGATAAGCACTTCTTTAAGTCTCCATTTAGGTCAAAACCACTATAGCTTTGACTACGAATTGGGGTCTATTCAGAGACCCACTGGCTTCAGTAGAAGTGGAATTGATCTTTTTTTCAGGTCAAATGATGTATCTCTGAATTCAGATCAACAAACATGGTTTCCATCATTTGATCTTTCCCTTAATAGATGAAATATAGAGGGGTAAAAGAGATATCAGGATATCACTAACTCACCTTCCACTGAAACCATTCTCCAAGATGGTTGTTTATCCTGTCCTTATAGATCCCAATGAGGAATAACCTGCAGTACCCCTTGATTGTTTGATATAACTCATCGACCATACTTTGTTAAAGCAATTCATCCTATTTGCTGGAAAACACTCTCCTTTTGGTAATTTAATCTTAATAAGATCTGCTTAACAAATAAATTTTTCATGGGAGCTTTAATTGTAATGTCTCCATCCCCACTAAACTGATTAGGCAGTTGTGCTCTGTTTATATCTAACATATATTTTTCCTCATCTCAAAGTTGTAGCCTTTTCATATCCTGGAAAGTGCTGATTAAAAAGAAACATGGATTACTCTGCAGAGTACCTGTTCAACTAGAATCATAGAATCATAGAATAGTTAGGGATGGAAAGGACCTTAAGATCATCTAGTTCCAAACCCCCTGCCATGAGCAGGGACACCACACATTAAACTATGTTGCCCAAGGCTCTGTCCAACTCAGCCTTGAACACCTCCAGGGTTGGAGCATTCACAACTTCCTTGGGCAACCTATTCCAGTGCCTCACCACCCTCACTGTGAAGAACTTCTTCCTTAGATCTAACCTAAAGTTCCCCTGTTTAAGTTTAAACCCATTACCCCTTGCCCTACCACTAGAGTCCCTAATGAAGAGTCCCTCCCCAGCATCCTTCTAGGCCCCCTTCAGATACTGGAAGGCTGCTATGAGGTTTCCACGCAGTCTTCTCTTCTCCAGGCTGAACAGCCCCAACTTTCTCATCCTATCTTCATACGGGAGGTGCTCCAGTCCTCTTATCATCCTCGTGGCCCTCCAAAGTATGTAGCTTGATGAACTAGGGAGTTTCTTTTTTTCCTTCCAAACATACCCTTCCTCAACCAAAGCTCTTAGTAAAAGAAGCACATTTATGACTGTTGCAGTGTTGAAGCACAGAACAGCAGTGAGTAGGAAAAGAATTCCTCCCTTTCATGGATGCAATGTTCAGAGCCCCACCATCACCCCCAGGAAGGCCAGTGGTCCTATGTGCAGCCAGCCCTACCTGCCAAGACACGGAGCTGCACTGCAGCTTACTGCAGGAGATGCTAATGGAAGTTTATTGAAATAAAGTTGAAAAAAGAAAAGATGCTCTATTTTTCACTTCACTGTTACACACATAGCTCAATCCGGCTTAGCTTCATTGAGCACCAAGTGTTTTCACTGCATGTGAAACCTTTCACTAGCTAAATGCAGAGGGAAAAAACATTTAGAAATACCCAGCTTTGAAAACTATGTAATAAATGCAGCTGTAGCCATGAATAATGCTTGTTGGCATTCCCTGAACATATTGCAAATCATTTACAGGTCTCAGCAAAATGCCTACAGAGTGCCAGGACCAGGGAGTGAATTAGTGTGCTTCATGCCAGCGTAGCCATTTTCTTTAACACGATACAATGTTTAGGAACTGCATGAACTTTCCAAATAGCATTTTCTCCTTATCTGGATAAGCATCAGTAACCAATTAATTATTCGTGGTTAGTTATTCTTGGCTTTTTAGTATTTCTTTCAGTTCCACTTTCATTGAACAATCTCTATATGTATTTCAGGTCTGTTACCCAGATTGCTGTCCCTGAGCTTGCTTACCGCAGCCCCTGCCTGACATTTGATTTTATTTTTCCTGCAATTTGCATGAGATATGTCTGTAATCTGGCAAGATGTACTCTGTCCAATAGCCAGGCAACTTGCAAAACTCTCTTATTATTTTTGTCTAGCTTAGCAAAATTTTTCAAGGAACTTTCTGTGTCTCACATGTTAAATGGTTACCTAGGTATCTACAGGAAAGGAGTAATTTTTCCTGACTGATTCTGAAGAGCATGGATTCTACTTTATTTGAAATAAAATGGTTATTTCTTCTCATGTAAAAGAATTCTTCAGACCAACTGGAATAATAATGTGACATGCAGCTACAGTCCAAGCAACCAGCCAACCAGAGCATGATCCTTTATCATAGTTTTGCATTGTTCTGCCAAGTGCACAATGCCAAAAAATAATAATAATAAAGTGAAATCCTTTGTTCCCTTTCACTAACCTAGAAGGTCACAAAACAGACAGTTCCTTCTTGATTACACTAAATAAATAAAAGTCTGATTCACAGAGGGAAACAATCATCTGCCAACTGCCAAACCCTATAAAGGGTAAATCTGCTTTTACTTTGTGAGCCAGATTGATGAGTCACTGAGTCTATGACTAATACCAGTAAGAATTAAAACGTACCCAATAATATAACCTCCCTTTGTACTACAGAAGGGTTATTCAACAGCAGACCCCAGTCCAACAGGTGCTGCTGAAGAGCAGGGACCACCCCAGCCTCTGCTTTCCAGGACTACGGGCCCTCCCTGTTGCAGCTACTGACAATCATTTATTGCATTCACAGGCATAAACTCAGTGTGGGAGTTGAATAATCAGTTTCTTCATTTGGGAAGTCAGGCATTATGGAAATAAACACCCCCGTCTCCTCCTTCCCCCCTGCTCTGGTTGAGCTGCCTTTAGAACATGCCGTAACCAGAGATTCCTCCCGAAGCCCCAGTGACGTGCACTTGGACAACAACAGGAAGTTTTCTAACAGGAAAGCCTGAGGAGGCCAGTTCAGAGAAAGCCAGGGGTTTTCAGATAAAGATTAGGGCTTGAATTTGGGTCTTCTTGGGAAACATACACTTCAGCAGGCTCATGAAATGAAATGCATGAAATTAAATGGTTGCTTAGTATTTTGAAAATTACATAAGAGAAATGTGTTAGAACAGTAGCAACAAGGGGGGGGGGGAAAAAAAAAAACAAAAAAAAACCCAAAAAACCAAAACAACTAAAACCAACAGTTTACTCATTCATTTCCATTATTCAACTGTGTGAATCTACTAGTCCATTACAGTCACTGACAACATTTCTGGTGATGGTAGCTGGACCAGGATTCCATCAAATGTGCTCATCTCCTAACTGCATATTTTAGTAACTCATCAAAAACTATCTAATGGTCTAAGACTTCTGTATTTAAGTACAGCTCTTACCACACACACATCACAACCCAACAGAAATTGTCTTCAGAGAGATAAGGAAGATCTTTCTTTGTCATTCCTTCGTTCATCAATACTATAGTTCCTATCATTAAGCATCCTGCATCCTCAATCATGCATGCTCAGGGTTCCTGGATAATACTCAGAAATTACATGGAAGAAGAGACATCTGAAATGAACTAAAATTAAATGAGAAAACTGTAACAATTTTCTAGGGATGAAAATAGTTGTCAATCCACAGATTGACATCTATGTTATCAGCCTGGCAGGTACCTCACTGCATTTGGGCCCCACTACAAAAAAACCTAGCATGGAGCTGAGCCCCTAAATTTGGGGTTTAATTATTAAAATAAAAACTAGAGCATCACGGTATATTAGGTTAACTCTCCAGTCACCTGATTAGAAATAATTTTGGTGAGGATGTCATAGTCAGAAAAAGAAAGAAAGAGAATGGCACTGTACTCAAAGACTGTGCCATGAACAGGGAAGGTGAGTACCTACAGACCTTTATAGACTCTACATGGATCTGAAAAGCAGAACTGCTTTGACCTGTTTCAGACTGAAAAAGTTGCAATTGCTACTTAAAGCAGGTTAGAGAAAGTACTTCTATTTCTTTCCTGCAATGCAATTGAACACTGTAACCTTTGCAAAGTAAGGCTACCAGTGCAAAACTGAAAAACAGCATCTTATTTTTTACTGAATTTTATTTGGTTTTATTTTAAAATGTTATAAATTATTAATTTTTCTGTTCAAGCAAAGTGTTTACATTGATTCAAATATTTTAAATTAATTTTATTTTTATTACCATTTTAACAATGTATCTATTAAGACATAGCAGGGGGGATTCATTAGATTTTGTAATTCAGCCTTTGAACAAATAAAAGCTCTTTGCACAGCTCCATGTATTTGCTAAGTTTGGCCTGAGTCATCTTTCTACAGGGTCCAGAAACTCCATATTAAAACTACCTTATATGTTTTGGGTTTTTTTAATGTTCTGGTCTGTAGTGAAATGGAAACCACCAGGTTAAAAATCAAGCCATTCCTCTTTTTTGTTAGAATTTCAACCTTTCACTTTCAATTATTGTTGCAACAGTGGCAGTTGGGTATGTAACAAAATATAAAGAATTATGCAAAGAAGTACTGTAAAATATTTGGCCTATACAGTCCTATGATGGAGGAAGTTCAGATACCAACCCCACCTGTCTTCCCAGGATTACTTTGGATATAAATGCCTACATTTTTTTTTCCTGGTGATTCTATCAGAACAAATCAGTGTATGTCCTCTGGGAGAACAGGGTTATAAACTGCAGTCATATCACTATCTATGAAACCTCTGAATAATACATGTAATTTGTGACTCACATGCCAAGAATCCCAATTCAGTGTGTCTGTCAGCAGTGCTAAATGTTCTATTTTAATTTTTTTTTTTAATAAATGAATGAAATCCTATTAATCAGTCTTTTAACAGTCATAAAACTCTCAAAAGCACAAAAGCATATATAACCTCTACAAATGGGAGAGGGAAGTCAGTGAACTAGGACTGAGCGTTTGAATCTCTTTACCTGACCTTGAGCAAGTAGCTAATTTTTCTGCACCTCAATTTTCCTGTTACAATAAGCACATAATAATTCTTTACCTTGGAGAAGTGTTGTGATGACAAACCCATAATTATTTGAAAGGTTTACATATACAGTGCTGAAGGGAGCCATAAAAACAAGTAGGCAGATAAAAGTGATTCACTAGCTGAAATAAAATTATGCTAGTTAAATGCATTTCAAATTTCATCTTTTTGGCTGTATATAGAAACCTATGGCATGGGAAATAAACCATGGGTTTATTGCTGAGGAGTGGACCTGAAGAGAAATAAATTAAATCTTCTTCTGGTTTCCATCATTTTGTTCTTCTTTCTTTCTATATCTCAAACCCTTAGATTCAATTTTTCCATGACTCTTTGGGTATTTACAAATTGTTTCCTCCCCATCCCCCCCTTTCCAAACAAAATAACTGAACATAAGTGTGGGATCAGGCTATGCAGGAGGGCTTGCTGGCAAGAGCAGGCTGGAGCATGATAAGGTTGTGAGCCTTTTAAGGAATGGGGCTGTGCCCCAAACTCAATCAATAAAAACATCACCCATGGCCTAGCAGAAGGATATGTTTGCAGAGGAAAGATGACAGACATGTAGAGGAATCTGACTGAACTTAGAAAAGACCTAGGAGTGTGAAGAGACAGAACCCCAAATGCCAACAGCAGATTGTGTCCAGTCTTACAGCTTTGCATGAATGGTGACATACTTTTACATTACCTAGAGTGAGAAATAAAGCATAGGGTTTAGAAACTGTTAGGCTACTATTTGTTTCAGCTACCGTAAGCCTCCAAAGAGGACTCTGAAGTCCAGACAATGCACAAGGCTGGAAGGCTTCAAGCCATACGCATGATTTGGCACCTGATTACTACTGGGTTTCTGGGATTGAAAGGGCCTCGGCTTCCACCAAGAAGAAGCAAACAGGAAGCAATGCATGCAACTAGGGTCTAAATGAAAAAAGCAGGAGAGCACTGTGGCTCCAAGAAAGCTAAAGGGTGAACTCAGTGTATGAGGCCCAAAGACAAGCAGCCTAAAGGTTAATTAATACAAGCAGCCTAATGGTTTCTTTCCAGCAAGCTTAAGAAGGTTATTGTAACAGCTATAAAAACAAGCAAGCAAACAAACAAAAAAAGCTGTAATTCTGTCAAACAAAAAATTAGCTGGAACAGAGTCTTCTTTCTACAGAACTGTAAACTGCATCTCTGTGTATGAGACGTAGTAAGGCCCCAGAAACTTTAATAAAGTACATTGATAAGAGAGGAGATTTCGGACTAACATTCACAATAGAAGTTGTAAGAGTATAAAATCTACTGATAGCAGTGAAATGATTGCTTGATTGTGCATAGTTTTCTCCAAGCCGAAAGAGGTTGTGAAGGTGACAAGCTTTTATGTTCTTCAAGCTTTATGCAGTGCTGGTGTAGATACTTTGAGAACTATCTTCAAGACGTGCTGTTTGAAAGAGGGCAAGGTGGATGGAGGCAGCAACAGTACTGCTATTGTGGAAGTAACAGCCTAAGTCAGTGAGCAAAGTTCTGTCTTAGCCCTGAGTAATTATCTTCCATGAAGTTACCAGCTCTGCCTACAGCCTGGCCTCACTTTGGAGAAGGATAAAACTAGTATAAAGCCTTGAAGTTTCTTACTCTTGGTGCTTTTGTTTCTTACTTAGCTTTAAGCAGTGTGCCCAGACAGGCTGGTTATTTTGGGATGCTTGGCAAATGAAAATAGGACAGAAAGGGCAAAATACAGTGTGGCATATCAGATTCCTGGCTTGAATAAGTGAAAGGGAAACAGAGTAGCATTACCTTTCTGAATATGCTGTAAAATATAAATTGTGAAATTGCAATGGAATTGAAAGAAAGGTGACAAAATAGAGTTGTCACAGCTTAGCTGAAGGATTAGCAGGAAGGAAAAGACGTACATCCTTAAGGTTTTCTTAAAAAAAGCAGTTTTATACAAAAGTCATGAAGAACCTAAAGATCAGCATAACACCAAATTGTATCAAACTACTAATTTGTGCAACCATCATATCTAATTAATTTTTGTGTACCCTAACTGGAGTGGGATGAGAGTTGACATATATTTGGAGTAAGAATAGAACTGTAGATGTAGGTGAACCCAGTGGAAAACACAAAGAATTCAAAGGAAAGTCTACATGTGAGAAAACGGGAAAACAGGAAACCTATCTCAGGGGTTCATTTGAAAAGACCCTGCCAAAGACCAAATCCTGAAAAAGCAAAGGAGAGAACTGACCACACCTGAAAATAGCAGCTGATTTGTAAATTTCAGTATGTTGAAATTTACAAGTCAAATACTGTTGTATTTTATGACAAGAAAAAAGAATGATTAATAAGGTTTAGATTAAGGCCTGGCACAAGGAGAAGGCAGTGGCACAGAAAGAAAAAGGAAATCATGAAGCAAACAGAAGGAGTATCAGCAACAGATATGAAGTACTACCAATTCGCTCTAAGTAATAAACAAGAGAAGCAGAAAAAGTGTAGCTAATTAAAGCCAACTTTAAATAATACGATGACAATGTCAATTACTAATAGAAAAAGATGTCATGCATTACTGTTGTAATTGCTATTCATTATTGGGCTGATGACTGCCAAGTGGTTTTTCTACTTGATATTGTTTTTCTGCTGATTTGATCCCTAATACATTTTTCAAGCATGTATGTCCATCTACAGATTATTATTACTATTAGTGGCATGGAAAGAAGAGCTGCTTTACTTATCCAAAGATATTTTATTTACTATTGGATTACATTAATCATATGCAGAGCTTGGTTATAGGCTTCCACAGCACAAGTATTGGCAGCCACTGCCAGAGCCATGTATGTTCAAAAACCATGTCCATACAGCATAAATGCCTAGGATCAGAAAGGTGGACAGTGAGTGTGGCATGGAAGAAAGGGACAGAAAAACCTTCTCTTAGAGCACCTTCTCATGGTAAAGAGAGAAAAGGGGCCCCTCCTGCTCCTTATGGACTTCAAAATAGCAGGATTTTTTGTGCAACGAAACTGAATTGTCATTGGGAAGTACTTGACTTTCCAAAGGCAATAATGCAGTGAGATCACTAAATACTTGTGTCAGCTTTGGAGAATATAATTTATCGGCCCAAATGCTGCATGTGCAAAACATTGTATACACACATGAGAAGACCATCTGCATGTAGTTTATTCTCTTCAAGGTAAAAGAACATTTGGCTGCATAATGTGTTCAGTTTTAACAGCATTGTGCCAGTCTTGAAGGCTAATGTACAGTTTGTAAATTCTGATGTGGGTACTCAGCCTCTGCCCACTATAAACCATGCTCCTATACAAAATTCAGGGAAATAATCATTCCCTGGTGAACGGGAATCATGTTTCAGTAATTTTTTTTTTCATATATGTAAGCCACCAGTATGTGTGTAACTGCTTCCAGATAGCAGACAATGTGAGCCTGGAAAAATTGTGAATTTACCAGCTCTTCAGCATAAGGGACAAAGACTTCTGTGTTTTAGCTGAAAAAGCCATGGGTTTATTTACTGATGCTAACAAAGATAAAATTCATACAAGCCTGCCTAAAATAAGTGTCCTTTTTACAAAGGAGAAAGACAAATCACTGGAGGTGGATTATATATGAAATGCCAAAGCCTTCACTCTGTTATGAAGAGTTTTCTGAGAAATGAGCCTTGCCACAAGTACTTCACAGAAATCCTGTGACCAGGATTGAAATTTTTCAGCCCAGCTGAAAAATGACACTGATAGTCTTCTGCCACTCTTTGAAGAACCTTGTTCTTTATGTGCTTTATTTCAATAACCTCTAAATGGGAATATAACCATGGATAGACAGTCTGATGCATGCAGTCACGTCCCCATCTTTGCATATTGTGTGGGGAAGAGCAGAATGAGGTGCAGATCAGGAGGAGGTAACACAGGCAGTGGAAGTAGATATTCTGCTAGAAAAAAAAGCTGTGGTGTGATAAACGAAGTAATAACCTTTCTTCTTTCCCTTCACCTTCAAGTTATTATTTGCTTTTTGCTGGAGGGAGACTTTTCCACAATGTCACTGTGTGCTTGCCCAACTCGGTTCTGATTCAGAACAAGAGACTCAAACCTTGACAAACAAGCATACAAAAGGAAAGTGCGAAACAGCTGAGACTACAATGAAAGCTTTTATTCAAGGACAAGAAATAAAACAGGCCAGCTGAGCTCAACTGCTTTGCCATTTATTGTAAAACTCAGGCCCAAGTGTTTTTCCTACTAGTCCAGCTGGCAGCCTTCACTAACCATTCCTACACCCTGATGCAGCTGGTGAGCATGAGTCAGTGACCCAAAGAGCAGGAGTGCGAGCCACAGGGAGGAGCTGGGCACTTCCCTGAGTGCACTTGTAGTGTGACTGAAGTGAAACCAGGCAGTAAAAAAGCTGTTCACCTAAAATTGTCTTCTCATTTCAGCTGATGAATTTAAACATCTCTGCCGGAAAAGCTCAACCCATCAGCCAGCAGAACACCTTAAACACTAGATCACTGGAGAAGTCCTATTTATATAATAACAGAAAAAAAAACCCATAGATATTAGAAAAAACACCAGATTCCTTCATAATAAGAATAATGGTGGGAATGATGCAGTTGGAGACCACAGAACTGGAAAATGAAGAATGGTTCTGTTCTAAACAACATTCGGGTTACAAGTCAGCAAGCTGGCATAGCCAGCCTTGGGATTTGCAAGGGCCTTACCTGCTGGTGGTGGGACTGCATCACAAGCTGTCCTCGTCTGCTCTCTGGTCATTGGTGGGACAATCATAAAGAAAATTCCTCCCATCAATATCTCAGCTGTCAGAAAGTGAGCTCAGAGCTGATGACTTGCACTGTCTGCACTTATCTCTGACCATGGTTATCTGGCAAATGGTATATTAGTCAGACCAGATTCTCAGTGAGAACCAGCTGTTGCAGCTTCACTGGTGCCACTTGCACCAGCTCAGGATATAGAATTCATTTGCAAGGTACCAGTGCATCCAGGACTTTTAATTATCACCCCAGAAGGAGTTTCAATAGAGTTATATAAATTCCATGAGATGGTGGAAATTAATCTCAAGAGCCAGGTGTTAATAGGTTTTTTTATATAGAGACATGCATTGTTTCTCTCCAAGTGCCGTAGCATGCTATGCCTTCTACTAGATTGCAATGTATGTATTCAAATTATAGTGTAGTTCAGGGCAAAGAACAATTAAAAAGAACAAATATTAACTGCAGCAACTGAGTTAATAAGTCCTCAATTGCAGGCAATAGGAAAATTTTTAGGGGCCAAAACATCCTAGCAGTTAGTGATAGATATCCCAGGTACTTTGGAAACTACTCAGTTTGATTTGTTTCTACTTTTCCTTTCTCCACTGGTCTGACTTTCCTTGATTAATTCATTTTCATCTTCCCAGCCTTTCTCAGCACTACATAGCAATTCATTCTGTCAGCACTAATGTTGTTAAAAGCACATAATGCTATATCTTTTCTGTGAAAATAATCACAAGAAGAGGCTATTACATTACTTTTCAATATTTTTGAGTTGTTTTCATTTGGAACAGAAACAGAATTACTTTTTTCATATTATTTCCTTGCACTGTTAAAATGCATTAAATTGAAGCTGTTGAGTTTGCCTGTGCTCTCTCCTCACTTTCTGTTCCACCAGCCCTCCCCATCACATAAGAGTGAATGATTTCAGAGTCTCATTTTTGCATTTTGCACATCCTTGCTCTCTTTGCTGACTTATTGCAACCACACTGCAGTTGCACTGCAAGCCCTGCATCCGTTTCCTGGATGGGTTTCCCTGGAGCTCATACACAGCAGAGTATTTAGAAACAGTGTTTCTCCCCATAAGGTCCATGGGCCATGAACATCTTTCATTTTATGCTGCTTCTGTACTTGGTAGTCTTGACTCCCAGCACTTTCTAAGCAGGAAAGCTCTGGCCTGTTAGAAAGACATCTCACACATCTTCTATTTGCCTCAGTGTCATCACCACCTTCCTCAGTCCATGTTGGATAAGGGTACATGGTCCTGCTGTCTGAAACTTGTCTTAAACAGAAGGCAGCTTCTTAGATCTCCCACATCCAGATTCCTTCCATAGTAAGTCACAGACATCTCTGGAAAGTCTTTCCAGTTCCTGGGCTGGTCCCTGAGGTCAGGCCCCTTTCTTCCTCAGGGCATGGCTTACAGGGCTCTGAGCATCACCTCAGGTTTCCATCAGCCCCTCCAGCCCACCATGACTGGGACAAAAGACCTCAAAACCTCCACACCAAGCCTTACCCAAACAGGTGCCTTCCCAGATGAGTATTACCACCTGAGCAAAGCACCTGGGTCCTACTCCCAAATGGTGCTGGTGGTGCAGCTGACAAACCCTACTATGAGCAAGCTGGATGGAGATGGGGAGGTCAAAGGGACTGCCTGTGGCCTATCACACTGGGGGAGACCCTATGTTTCTACTTGTTTCCCAAAGGGAATTATTTTTTTTGTGATAACTATTTTCTAAACCTGTGAAAGGGCAAACCCTGCAACATTTTCATGTTCCCATTTTTCATTAAATGACCTCCCTTTCTGACACCCCAAATGGAGAGAAACAAGAAGGTTATTGACAAACATTTTTTTTTTTAACCAAAGTGCAATTTTTCCTTATGTCAAAATGAAAAATAATCTGCGAAACTTCAGGGGTTTTAAGGCCTTGCTATTATAAAATGTCTATTTCTTGCATTAGGTAATTCAAGGCATCCTTTAAATAGTCCTCCAGAGACTCCAGTTCCCTTTCATTAGAGTTCATCTGTCTTGCATGGCTTTGCTCTCACGAAAGATGAATAGTTGTGAAGGTCAAGGGCCATTGTGATCATTTAATCCGACCTGCATAGCATAGACCATCAAATTTTACCCAGTAATTCTCACACTGAATCCCATTAATTGCAGATGAAACATCATATATCTTTTAGCAAGAAAATTTTTTCAATTAAATATTTTCCGCTGAAGAAATATGGGTATTGTCAAAGGAGGCTCCTCCTTGAGCTTTACCTCACTATTTTACCTCCAGAAAAGAAAAAAAAAGGTAACAAAGTAACATGTCCCTCAACGTTTATTCTGGTTTGCTTCCTGGATGTTACTTTTTCCCTAAATATCAGGACAACTGAGGAACTAGCCTCCTAATGTTAAATGTGTAAAGCAAAGGCAGTAGCAATATCTCTTACAATGTCTCACTGACCTGGGAACCCCCATCCTCACCAGGTATATGAGCCCAAATACCAGCAAACCCCTCCCATTTCTCTTAAGCCTGTGGTCCTACTTAGAAGTGCCGTAAAGCCCATTTGTGCCTCTGAGCTTGAAAAAAATGGCTTTGTCTCCAGGAAACACATCCATTTCTTTCAAACAACCCACCCAAAATAAATCAATCTGGCAGAAGGTTATAGTCTAGTAGGGGAAATCTATTAACTTTCTGGATAAGTGTTTGATATGAGTCTGTCGACAGATGGCAAGCCAGAGAGGCCCTGGTGATGTACAGCCTGAGCTAAACAGATTAGGTTGACCTAGTAGAACAGTGTAATGTACAGACATTGAAGTGATGATAGTCGAGTTGTGCGTTTGGATTCCTTTACATCCTTTCCCAACAGATTCTCTTTCCCATGGTTTGAAATTTAGGTACAGTGGCATAAATACATCATAGTAGCTCTGATGTGGTTTTCTAATAACTAATTTTTTTCCCTGTCTATAGTATAAACCTTAATCTTTCAGACAGTATAGGCTTGAAAGGCTTCAAAGAAACTTATTCCCAACATTTAATTTAGCTTCTATAAACTGACATTTCAAAAAATGATGAGTTTTGCATCAAATAATTTTTTTAAAAAAGCATTCAGATGAGAGTAATTTCCTCTTTCAAAGTAGAATATTTTTTGCATATTTTTAAGACTTATTTTGTAAATATATTTTTTATGCCTAGTCAGATTTTTTTTTTTCCAAAACAATATGCCAAGAAGCTTTCACCCAAAACATTCTTTTACGGAAAATTTTAAGAATTTTGAGCTTATGCAGCAGTGTCAAATTTCCCATTATTACAATCCTCTGAGAATCATAACTTCTGGCTTCATTATGACTACTTTTACATATTGGTAACAGAAATTTGGATGACATAAATCTCACAAACTCTATCACATCTATTTTATGGTAAAGGACAATGGAAGTCACTTCTTCAGATTCTTGCTCAGTGAGTTTTTGGACAGGCATGAGATCTCAGGCACAGTCTTTGCCTCTATTTTACAAGGATCTCAGGGCAAGTGTCCACCTACTCTTCCCATCTCTGCTCAGAGACTAGCAGAGGGAGGATGAGTCCAGGTCCAACTGCCCATGATAACACAGGATCCAACAGCTGAATGAGACACAAAACCTGTCAGTTCAGGAACACAGGCCAAATATTGGAAAATTCATGTTTAAAAGTACCAGCCTAAAGAATTCTAAGCAATGCTTTCTTTTTTTTTTTTTTTTTTTTTGCTACTTTTGCAAATAATGCAATGTTTATTTTTCTTCTTTCTGTAGTAGTAAAACATCAAGAAACTGAAGATTTTGTGAAGTGCTGTGGAGACACAATAAGTGAAAGTATCATGCCAAAAGCATTCACAGCTTAAACACACAGAGAGCAAGAAGATTACAAATGATTGCAGTGAGACCAGTTTAGCATTAAGCCAATAAATACATTCTGGTTACAGCCACAAACACACCAGATTTGTTCGACCTTTCAGTTACACTGGTTGATCTCAAATGGCTTTGAATGGGAATATTCCTGTATGACATAGGCATGAGTAAGAAGAAAACTATGTTCATAGTTTTTAGGCTGGAAGATATGAAGTGATTTTTGCAGATGTCAAGCAACAGTAATCAAAACTGGACACTGAAATAAATTCTCTGACATGCTGAAAATTATTAGGATAGACCTCTCATTCAGTAACGGATTTTCCTTTCTGCATCTGATACTCTAATAGCTATTGAACTGGGCACGTCATTCCCACAGCCTATTGTTAAATTTGAATAGTAGTTACAAATTCAAGCATTTCATTCAAGAACTTCCTGTTTTCTGGCAGTTCAAGTTTTTTCCTTTTGCAAAATGTCTTCTGTGATTTTTTTTTATATTGCTCATTGTCTCAACTTCTTAACATCCTATTTGAAAACAGTAAACGATTAGAGTTCATGCCCCATTCTAAAAACTTGCAGTTCATATATGTGTGCTGTGGAATCCTGAATCTGTGATATTCTCTTGACAGAGCAAAAGCCTACTTAAGTTGCAGATGTGCTCATTGTGAAGTCAGTGTTTGGCTGATCCAAGAAAATACCCTTTCTGATTCTCAAAGTATCAGCTAGAAGGCTACTTCACTCCAGATGCATTATTTTGAAGTACAGCTCCTCAGTACAGGATCCTGGAGCTGGTTTAGTGATGGGCCTGGTGTTGTGATAAGACTGGCACCTTCTCTGGACATTGCATCTTACAGACACATGGTGTTTTGCACAAATACTGACCCCATAGCCCTGTCACAGACCTGCTGGGCACAGCTAGAACAGGTCATAGCAGCAAAGCCTGCTACTGCCACCACCTCTCATTTATTCAGTTTGACTCTGGTGACTTCTCACATAATTTCCTACAAACCTAGCACCGTGACTTTCTGACCTAATACAAGCACTTGAAGGTGGGAGGCGAAAGTATTATTGAAATATATCCATGGAAATCACTGCTCTAGTCAGTAACACTACAATTACAATTGATTTTCACAAAACAAAACTAACCATTTGACTTACACATTGTTCCAAATTATCACAATTTTTCAGCCGATAAATGTTCCTTGTTGCATTTCCAACATCCAGATCTGTATAACACTTGTCTTTTGTCAGTTACCATTTTTCTAAGAGCAATGGCAACAGGCTATAATGAAATCACCATTTTTTTCAGCTTTTCTCCTACAATATTTAAACTTAACCCATCCATAAGGTTTGTACTTCTACTGCTGCATTTTATGGTACTAATCAGCAGATCTGGCTTCAATCTTGCTGATGTTTCTTTGTTCTGTGACATCGGCTGTTTGCATTTAAGGTTACATGACATCCTCACTGCAATCATTTATACAAAGAAATACTATTTGAAAATTATTTCACTCGGTTTACTTTTAACACCTTTTCAAATCTGCAGGACTACTTGACACTGGGCTGTTAAACACCTACACACAGAATAATGAGGGTCCATGCAACATTCAATCTGGGAACCTTGGCTGAATCAGATATAGCACAAAAAACCTTACTTAAACACAACAAATTTTGTAAAATTTTAATTCACCAGAATAATGACTGAAGCTTTTCCAAATATTGAATTGACATCCAGAAGCAGAAAGGCCACGTTTCTCCTTAAGCCTCTCTGGATATCCCCTTTCATTTTTTCAGCAATCAGTTGCATTCATTTGTGAGGGCTTTGCAGTTTGGTAGCACCACTGAGCAGCCTGACGTAGCAGCTTGCTGTCTGCCTTACATGCTTCTTCAATAGAGCTGAATACCTTCAAGAGGCTCAGCCAAACCCAAACTGGCATCCCTCAGACTCCTTCTCTGCCCTGAAAAGGCGGAAGCTGGAGGGAGCCTGTGCAGGAGCTCCTACAGCAGGGCCTCCTCAGCCTATCCTGGGGAGGTGCCCTGGAGACCCCTTCCACTGCCATGCCATGCGACAGCTCTTGGTACATCTTACAATCAGACAGTTGGGTCTTCAAGATACTGACCTCCTAAATTTCCAGTTTATGATGACTCAGGTTCTGAATATAGCCACTGACTTAAATAATAACCATTCACATCTTCTGTGTAGTGTTGGTTTAGGGCTTCAATTTTCTTGAGCTGAGAGAAGCAGGAAGATGTGGGTCTCGGGTAATTCATACACATGACACAGAAGGCTCCTCATAACAGATCAGTTCAATCCAGCACAAAGTTACTCATTTTCTGGTTTTTTTCCCCTGAGAAAAACACTAGCCTTGAAAAATTACTGTGTGCTTTTACCACACATGGGTGTAAGCATCTTACTGAGTCATTCCCAAGTATTAAGAGACCAAACATAATGAGCCAACAGAAGAAAGACAGAAGAGTTAGAAGAAAAATGTGGCTTTTTAAAAATGATTTTAAAATTAGGATACATAATTATTTAAAGAAATCATCACATAAATGGTGAATTATCAGTCTGTTCATATCTGTAATCAAAATCGGATGCCTTTTGGGAATATACAGTTCAACCAAAGCAAGCCATTGGATCAGTTAGTTACAAAGTAATGGGATGAAACACTTTGGCCTGTGTTACAGAGGACAGGTAGGGTAATCCGAGGTTTTCTTCTGTCCCTAAAGTCCATTACTTTATTTATTGATTTAATCTTCTCCATCTACTTTTGTACATTGATGTTTTAAATAAAAAGGTGCTTACCCAAAACTCTGGGTACCAGACATTGCTTATAAACAATATTGCAGAAGAAATAAACAAAATGCTCCACTTAAACATAACCAATTAAAACTACAAACTAACGTCTCATCTCTTTTGGCTTTATGAATAGAGCTGTTTTCTTTCTTCATACTTGTGACTCTTGGGATTGGTAACAGGGCAAATAATGTGATATAAGTATATTTCTTATCTCCTAATTTTCACACACTTTTTCCTTTATCAATCAACTGACTTCTGCTTGTTGTACTAAGTGGCATTATCTCTTTCCACCTGATTTCTGCATGTTGCAGCTTCACACAGAAGGATCCTATTCCCTTGTTGCAGGAGTGGCAGAACAGAAGTAGTATTTTGTTCTCCATTATATCTTGCCACTGGGAATGTCAATCCCAATTTATTCCTAACAAACTGGAAATGGGTGAATGCTCATGACATCAGTGCTTCAATGCTGGCATTTTTTGGTTGGTTTTCTTTGTTGTTGTTGATATGTGGGGAGTCCTAGCTTCCAGAACTACGCAGTTTGTCCAGAAAACACTGAATGCAATTCAAAGAGAAATCCCAACCATCACAGAGGTCTGACAACTTGACCCAAAGCCTAAAAATGCCAGGAAAAAAACTCCAACATTGTTCTGATTTTAAGCCAGTGTGATGTTTTTTGCCTCATAACTCACATTTTTCTAATCCCAAGCATGGACAATACTATATATTGTGTTTTCTCATGGGGTCCTGGTTTAGGACAATTGCTGGTTTTGCACTGGGCTGTTCTCCTCAGTGTCATTTCTACTGCAGAATGTATGAGTGCTCTTTGAGTAGAAAAACATAATGGTTCTGCTTTCTGCAGGCAAAAGGTAGATTGAAGCAGTGATGAGCAAAGGGTAAATTCTTGCCCTTATATGTCCAGACGGTTTACGGAAAAGCAAAAAGAAAAGCTAAGGCATGTGGCAGGAACCAAGCCCATCCTGGCTTGAAGCAGTGCGTGCTGGAGCCTGCAGCTGGCTCCTCTACAAAGAGCGTGATGCCCTCTGTAGAGGTGGTTGCATTGTGAGGGCTGAAACAGCCCTGTCCCACCCCTCCCAGGACAATGCCTATAGGAGCAGGCACACACAGGCACCCTGCCCCTGCGTCTGCTATGCAGCTCCTCGCTGGATAGGGCAGCCACAGAAACAGCCTCCTAAATCCTGCTTCCTAGAGGTGATGGACAGGCAGAGGCAGGGGCATGTTTGCCCAGCTGATGATTGCCTTTGCAGACACAATGGGATTTCATAAACAAGGCACATATCCGTTAGGCTGCACATGGCAGTGAGACATTTCCTATTCCACCCTGCACTGAGCAGAGGCATTTTTTATTTTTTTTAATCTGTTACTAATTGGATAGTGACATAGTAAATAAATCCAAACTTCTGACTGTGCTAGCCCTGCTCAATAGGCAACAGGAGGCCCAAGCACATAAATGTCTGTCACTCCTCCAACAGTCCTCTTAGTCACAATGACTAATGGTATCTTTGACCATAGGATTATTTTTTTTATGGCATCTAAGCTGTTTATCCCCATCTAAAACCATCCTGGGTCTGATGAGTGGTACAGTCCATCTACACGCTGCTAATCCCCCACAGGGAAGGATTTACACGAGTGTTTAAGATGATTCCTCTCACCAACACCAGTGACTGAGGTGATTTTAGGGAACTTTACAATACTCTGCCCCTGGGATACAGCAGGGACACCCTGTGCAGGATGAATCAATGCCATACGTCAAACACTATTTGTATATGTTTCAGTGTATCCAGGCAAAGTCTTTTAACTTTCCATCCTAGAGCCCAAGCAGTACTTTCCTGAATGTCAGCCAGGAAAAATTTGTAGATTTGGCAGCAGGACTGTGGGAAGCCTGGTTGAAGACCAGCCCAGGGTGCTGGAGCAGAGGCTTTATATAAAGAGAGAGAATCCAAACACCTTCCTTTGTTTCATGCTACAAACGAATACAAATGGAGCCCTGAGATTGCAATCAGGCCCTATTGTATAAGCACAGGCCTTTCCATTACTCCATTACAGCTTTTTGGCATGTAGAACTTCATTATTTTTCAGCTGGAAAACTAATTAAAATGAATTCTTTTTTATTTATCAGAGTGCTAATGCTTTAGTTCTCGAGTCCTCCACTGGCTTCCAGCCATTTGATTTTGGTCCCTAGGGCAAAGCCTGACAAATTAAGATAAAGCCATTACTTAATGTTCCCCTCCTGAGAGAAAACAAGAAGTATTTCCTGTTCTTATTAATTGCATGAAGTCAATTTCCATGGTAAAATTTCAGCATGATCAGAACCTCTGCACCCAGCATCTCACTCCTATATACACCGCTCAGTTGCAAGCAGGGATTGCTTCTGGGTTCCAGCTGGGCTTTCCACAGTGCCCACAAAGTCATGGGGCAAAAGAAGACTTTGCTCAAGTGTTTGGCTTTTGATATTTTGACATGCTGGAGAGGGGAGTCTCCCTCTCCAGTACCTCTAAGGTATTTTTGCTTCGAGGGTACGGTGCTCTACCTCCTAGGAGTAGCTGTTCCCGGGATCCCGGCCATGCTAAGCAGGTTAGTCAGAGCTGTGGTATGGGCACTGCCCAGGTCAAGTGCATTCAAAGCAGCCAAAATCTGTTTTCCGTTTCCTTCCCCCCAATCCCTCCTCACCATGTAGATCACAAAAGTTCATGCTTTTATCAAACAGTGTGTTGATTTAACCCATACCATTTCTCCATCCTCCCCAGCTGCAGAGCCTGGTGCAATAGGTAACAAACAATCTTTCCCATGGCAACACGATTTAATGCCCTCACATTAAGGGGAATGGGAGGACTCCAGCAAGCCAACCAGCCTGCTGAGCCACAGCTCGGGAAAGCAGCCAAAATGATGCAAAAAGTTTAGAGGGGAAGCAGCAAAACAAACAGAGAGGAAACACAGTGACATGTTTGCAGTCGTGAGGGGACAAACAGACAGCAGCATGGCTGTGTTTCTCTCCCTGTTTGATGTCCCTGGTACAAACCCTGTGTCCCTTGGGCACCAGAGCTCTGCCCAGCACTGCTTCACTCATCAATGCTCTCTTTATAACATTCTTGTATTTAAACAAAGCTGACACCATTGAAACCCAGCTCAATAGCAGAAGTTACCCTAAATATTTTCCGAAAGCCAGCTTGTTTAGGGAAAGGCTTGGCTAAACAAGGAGACAGCAAGCTGAGTGCTGTTGAACTCTGTTATCTAAGTTTTGTTGCCATGTTTGGGACTGAAAACAGATATTGCAAAATACCTGTGTACTCCCTGGCAGTGGCACATGGCTGGCACACCAGACCAGGCTATGCCAGTGCCCCAGGGGGAAGAATTTGCTCTGTGACCCTCTCCAGTCTTGGGACACCCTGCTTCACAGACCACGCTGGTGCAAGCCCTCTCTAGGAGCCAGGAGCAGCTTGCACAAGCCCCGTCACACCTCTGCTGTGCCGGCATGTGCCAGAGCCAGTGCCTTTGCCTGCTGCAGCACCAGGCTGTGCAGTTCAGCTGCCTCCTCCTCCACCCTGCCTTGGAGACAGAGCAAGCTCCTGCTTCCTGGCAGGGGCTGAGCCCCTTCCCACCACTGCTGCCCAGAGAGGGTAGGAAAACACAGCCCTGGGGTGCCCGCAGCCATGGCCACCCCACGGCTTGTACATGCCACCAGTGAGACCATCAGGTCCACCGGCACTGTGAGCAGGAAAGGAAGCAAAGAGGAGGTGGTCGCTCCCCAGCAGCTTGGGCTCAGGCAAGAAGGGCGCTGGAAGCCCACCGCTCCTGCGTTACTGGGGCAGGCACAAACAAAAACATCCTCAAGGGCAGATGGTTGGAAAGGAAGCAAAACATAATGCTCCGTTTCTGCTAGGCTACACCAGCCAAAGAAACAGCCAAGCAAGGTGTATGGAGAACAAAACCAGTTCACCAAAGACCTTCACCCAGGTGACCAGCAATATACCCCTTGCTTACTTTACCCCCTCCCCCCAAAGTCAGTTTTACTTTGCTGATATTCTTTTGAAGTGTTCTATATTTAGAAAACAAACAAACAAAACAAAACATAGGATTTGAAGATGCCCTTTTAACTGTTCTTTTAGAACTCCAGCATTTTAGGGGAAAAATACTGTATTTCTAGCCTTGTGCAGAAATTCATTGCACATTCCCAGTTTTTGTAATCTCAGCACAAATCTGTAATGGGTCATCTTGTCCTACCACTTATTACTGAATTCCATACAGTTGAACTGTACTGGGCACATATGTTACTAAAGCAGCAGACAAGGTTATGGAAATTGCATAAACACATCCTAATACCATTTGGGATGATTCAATGGATTAAAATGCAGAAGTGAGCAACAGGGAGAGTCTGGAACACACTTTCTGGTAAAGCACTTCAAGCAGGTTGTTACCATTATGGAAAAAGTCATAATGGCCAGTACTGTGTGACAAACATCACTTAAATCAACATGATTCAAGCACTCCCTTTCACTTGCCATCCTAAGGATCACTTTAAAAAGTGTTATCTTCTTGAAATGTTTTTGTGGGAGACGTGAATGGCCAGTTTTGCCAATAGCTTAAGCAGATGTCGTTTCTGTGCACTTTTAGGTCAATAGGGAATTCAATCCCTTTTTATTTTTTCACATGCAAGCTTTCAAAAACCCAGCTGTGGCTGTTGCCCCAGATAAGGTCAAGGGAAAACGAATGTTCTCCCAGTGTTAAAGAATTTTTTAAGGCATGTGTATGGGGAAATTCTTCTGCTTTCTTGGTATGAAGGAGGGACTTGAATTTAGTAGAAAAGACGTAGGATATACTTTTTGAAGCCCCTAAGAAAATCACTAATTCACTGTGTGACAAACCCCTGAAAAATCCCATTTCTCATGGACAATAGAGTTTTATTGGAATTTGGTCTGTAGTTTGTCTACTGACTTCAGCCACTCAAAGTTGTCAATGAAACTGTACCATTAAGGAACCACTCCCACGGGTCTTGATGTGAAAGCTCTGTGCTTTCTGAGATCCCACTGTTTAAATGCTTGAGATGTGAAGACAGAGTTAGAAGCAGTGACCTGACCATGGAAAGCTGATAAGTGAAAGAGCAATAATAAGGAAGTTTGTGAGGAAGAGAGTTGCAATGCAGCAGAAAGTAGCAGGGAAGGGCATGGGAAAAGAAATTAGGAAGGAGGGAAATGAGCTGTCAGCAAGATGACTCGTGATCCTAGTGATCAGGGAAATCATCTGGAGTGGGGGGAAATAAGGAAGACCTGTTTTCTCGTCCTTACGGTTTGTTGTACGCTGTGTTGCACAGACTTACTTCTTTTTAGCCTCCCTCTGTGCAGCAACAGTCTCAAGCAGAAAGATACAAATGCACTCCTGCCTTCTCTCCCCAGGCCCCCATCTCACATAACAGACAGATAGGCAGTAAGGATGCTCCCCTGGGAGTACTCAGAGCAGATATACTATTAAGTATTTCTCTATACATAATTACTAATTACTCAGTCATAAGGCAGATGCCAAGCTGGTTTACATATGCAGAGAAAGCCCCTGGGGAATTTTGGAATAAAAAAATTCAGTGCTCAGTGGTGCTTGGGCATCCAGAGTTTAGGCAGCTGAGCAGGAGAATTTAAAACCTAGTTTCCAACTTACACATCTACAGTCCATGTTAGAGCTTGCCTGTAACCTCTCCAAAGTTCAAAGCACTTCACTTTGCAGTGCTAGCTAATATTTCATTAACTTAGGTGTTTATATGATATTTCTAGGAAACCATGTTATTTTAAGCCAAGTTGATTAAAGACATGTATTACTAACACTGGCATTGTTTTGCTTCTATTTATAGTTTTGATAAAGGAAAAGGCAAGCCCTGTTAAACTGCTAAAAAGGCAAAAGCTTTCTTACCATAATAATGCCACCTATAGCCACTGTTACATATATGGCCATTGTTTTTTACTTTATAGGATGACTATCAAAACAAAGGATTAGCAATTTTGCTGAGTATGCCCAAAGCCACAAGGGAACTGGAGAAGAGAGGCAGCGCCTCTATTTTGCAACCTTGAGAAACCTTATAGCCCTGAGGGACACAATGTTCAATATAATCCAACATTTTATCTTAGGATGAGATGTTCACATGAATCATTTCATCTGAATTGCTGCTGGCCATAAGGATTAGGAGAATAAAAATATAATAAATATATCTACACTGCAGGAAGGAGGAATGATGGTTACACATGCCAGCTTGATCCAATTTTCATGTGCAATCATAGCAGGAAAGACATAGCAGCCTGGGTTGCTGGAAAGTTGTTTAAACATGTTAACATTCACATGGCCTTGTATTCTTTGCTGTGATTAACTGCATTTGGGGTTTATGTGTAAAGCATAGCTAAAAGTTTTTACACCAAGCTTCTATTTCCTCCCTCATGGGAAAAGGCAAGCTCCTAAAATGAACACACATGATGTTAGAAGTGGACAACCACACTGTAAATTGCACTACCTCTTGAAAAAAAAACCCAAACCAGATAAAATTAATAAGCAGGTACAAAGTGCAGTATTTATACAAAAAGGTCAACTTACAGGAAAAGACATCTAAGGTCAAAATGTATGATTTATTGCTGAATACTTTGTGCTCTACAGAAAAATGCTCAGATGAAAAGATAAAGACATAAAATATGACACTGTCAAGTTCACTTTCTGAATTCATTTTGTTCTAGTACTTATTCCCCACAAGTTACAAGTGAGTGATTTGATGGGTGATTAGGAAATTTAGAAATTATCTGACCACATAAACTGAGGTTTTAAAGAATTTTCTCAAATACAGTGTTTTCCCTCATGACACTTCTTTCTTTATATATCGGATGTCTATTTCTTTTCAGTTTGTTGTGTGGTGCTTAACATTCATCAGGATCTGCTCTGGTGACACTTCAGTGTAACAGCTTCTCTTCACCCACAGAACAACAGCATTGTGAGATGAAGGTGGGTTGAACACCTTGCTGGACCTGCCAGTTTGCTCCATGAGCGGCACACTGTGGTTGCCCCTTCACAGGGTCCATGTATTCAGGCGATTGTAATTCTATATGTGTCCCCTATATAAAACCATAGAGTGCCTGCTTCTTGAATGGTATGCACAGTTTTGATTTCCTAATCTTAAGAAGATATGGGAGATCTAAAAATGCTACTTATATGATCCCAGTAGCAGGGAACTGCTTCTGTATTAGGAATAAGGACAGTTAAATGAACAAGCGTAATTCAGCTTGAGAACAGAGAATATTGGTGGAGATTTGATAAAAGTCCCTAAAGTCACCAGGGATGGAGAGAATGAGTGGACAAATGCCTCCCTGAGCTGTGAAAATGCTACTGCAGCAGCAAGTTTACAGGGGTTTAGAAAGCAACTAGACAGATCACTGGAAGAAAAGAGCAACACAAAAAAAGGCCGCCAAGGGTTATGGCATACAAAGATGCTGCCTACAGCTATGGAAACCTCTCAGTCACAGAAACATGGAAAACATCATGGGCAAGTATTGTCTTACATTTGCTCTGCCCCTACATGCTTCCCTTGTCATCCACTTTGAGTCAGTGGCAGGATACTAGGCTAGGCAAATATTTCATCAAGCCCAACAAAGCATGTCTTACGTTCTTACATCCACTTCCTGGAATGGACTGAATGGGTCATGTGCCTTCCATATAGCACCTGAAGATCAGACAACAGTATAATGACCTAAGCTGTATTTTAAAACACATTTTTTGGAAGGAAGCTGTTCCACAGATTGGATGAGCAGTCCTGCTTGGCATCTTGTGTACCACTCCTGTGTCCTTTGTGCCACTCCAATAGCTCCTCAGAAAAGAGGATCCATAGTGGCCCCAGATCACTGATGCAGGTTGGGAGTGCTGACAGTTTGAAGGGCAGAAAGACCTATGTTAGAGATGGTTCTGCCATCTGAACACTTTGGACACCACTGATGCGCAACCAGATGGGTGGCTGGAGCACAAGATCAGGAAAGTCTGCTTCCGGGTGCCCAAGGTAGAGTACAACAGAGAGACTAGCTTGTGATGTCATAGCTAAGCATTTATCTTTATTTTTATTTTCATTTTCATTTTTATTGGAACTGTTTAAATTCCCACTTACTCCAAGCCAAAAAAGAGAAAGGGGACAAAAAATGTTGTTAGCATTACGTTTAGCTTAACAATCATTTCAGAAATATCCCTAGTGTCAAAATGAAGTAAGCAAAGTTGGACTACTTTAAATAATTCTCACCAAAAGCCAGCAGTGATGTCTTGGTATGCTGGAGAATTGAATATACAGAAATAAGCGGTCCCTTTGAGAGAGCATTCTCTTACTAATCCTATGGATTTTAGATCTTTCTGATAAAAGACTTCCAACAGCATATATAGAATATTTAAATAACATGAAAAGAGATGTGTGGGCACTTAATATCTTTAGAAACAAACCTTTTACAAATATTTGAGTGATTGAGTGCTTCAAACTGTGAGAGAAACTGGGGAAAATATTACTTGAAGCATTTTAATGCCAGAGCTATCTAAAAGGATAGCCAGTACACTCTGAGTTCACATGAAATTCTCCTTATTGAGCCCTCAATCAGAAAACAGATTATAGACCAAATCAAACCAACACATTCAATGGACAGGAAACCCCTAAGCTGTCAGAAGAATTCAGATGTGAGGCATCTGTGAGTTACTGTAGACATAGATACTCAGTCTGGATACATTAAACCAGCAGAAAGAGTTACTAAACAGGAACATCTAATCAACAAAACCATTACTTCTTAACAATCCTTCATTACAATCCTAATTTTAGGTCTAAACTCAGTTCCAGTTAATGTCATACAGCCACCTCCCAGGAAATGTTTGTTTTCCCTTCCATGAAGATACTTAAGTCATTCTCCTGAACAATTTCTTTGGTTATATTTCAGCCCAGTGTTGAAGAACTTATTTCTGAAAAAATCTTCCTCTCTTTGACTGACTTATCAGCAATCAGATGTAGACATGCATAAAACTTCAGTAAATTATTTTCAAGCCTTTTTTGCTTGTCAGTCAGTGACTAATGTAATTAGAAAGAATCTGATGGTGTTCACTCACTTTCATTCAGAGGTGGCGCTATCTTTCATTAGAGTGCATTGGTAATTAAGCCAGGACTAGATAGTGGTTGTGCATGGCACTGACAAGACCGGATGCCCTGGGCTCCTGAGGTGGGTGGGCATGGAGGTGGGACAGTATCCATAATGCTGTTATAGTAATTCTTCAGCAAGCTTGAAAGATACATTGTGGGCAATATGTCAGCAAAGCAATGTCATTTTAGTGATCCTACCCTGATGTTATTTCTCCATCTACTGTCAGCACAACCTCCAGATTTCAGGCAGGGGTGACTCTGGCAGGTGTTCCCGTTCCCAGCAGCCTTAGGGCAGACCCTCCCCAGTGACATCTGCATTTGAGAGTCCAGGCTGTTCCCACAGCTATTCTGTGCATTTCAAGCACTCCAGAGTACCCTTTCACTATACAAGGGCATAAGAAGCCTTGTATGCTCTTTGTATGTCCCAAAGCAAGCCCAGTGGGGAAGTGTCAAGATGGTATCCTTTTCTTTTACTACCTGCAAGAGGGCAATGTGTTGGCTATAGGAGCTGGCACGGGTGTCCAAAGCAATTCAGAGACCAGGAACTAACAAAAGCTAGAATCATTTGGGCTCTCTCTAGCTTCTAAACCCAAAGCTGCACCTGCAGCCACAGGATCTAAATATTTCTGGGAAAGTATTCTGGAATACTTCTGGAAAATCCCCATTACCTAAATGGGAACTCGTACATAGGCGCATGTGGAGGTACATATCAGTAGAGGAACTATAAGCACTCAGATATATTTGGAAATATTCCTTCTTACATTTTTTTTCCTAATGCACAGAATATCAGGGAGCCAGAGCAATCACTTTCCCCAGAACAAACCATTTGACAGCTTCTACTGTACCTTGCAGTGGTGTGCGTGCAGCCCTTATCATTGAACCCTGGGAGTTTCCTCAAGAATGCTGTTTACTGTCTTGTTCATAACAAGTATCTTGCTTAGAAGGAATTCTGGAAAAATCACAGTAGAAAGCGAGTAGTCTTTTTCAGTGTATGTTCTGCAACACATTGTTGTGCATTTAAGCTAAATCAGGACAGTTAATAAAATCATGGAGTGCTGATGAGAAGAAAACTAGGCTTTTGTAATTGAATATTATGGATAAAATGAATGGCTACAGAAAACAGAGGCATTTAAAAGGGGTCTCTCACCTTAACTGAAATACCAGGAAGTAACAAAGAATAGCTCTTGTAACTCTACTCCTTAGGTTCACCCTGGAGCTGTTTTCTGGTTGATTTAGATATCGACATAGGCAAGAAGTGCTGTATGATTATTGAATTAAGAATAAGCACACCCAGCAAGAGCTTCCCACCCCCAAAATTGACAAATCAGACAGCATTTTTTTGAAAATACATAATAGTGCATCCTCTGTTAAGCTTATAATTAATGAGGTATATGCATGGATCACCCAGGTGTTATAAAATTGCTCAAAGCGAGTCTCTGTTTGTAAAGTGTAAACCCATGAGGTTCTGGCACAAGCCATTTTCTCTCCAAACCAACCTAATATTTGCTTGAAAACCTCCTTCCCCCCGGGGCTCCCTGAACAGCTGTGTGCAGTCAGGGGACTGCCCAGGACACCAGCTTTCTAGAGAAAGCTCCAGCTGAATGCTTTCTGCAAAACTAAGGCAGCTTTAAAAGAAAACTGAGAGGTCTCTTGAAGGGTGATTCCCACCAGCAACTGCTCCAAACCCACCAGCATGGCTTCAACAAAACTCAGCTGCTGTCATCAACCCTCCAACAGCCCTGGGAGTCCTAACAACACCCCCACCACCATGAAGCAGAGACCTGAACAGCAAAATATAATAACAAACAGCCATATGTACTTAAAGGGTGGCAGAAGTATAAAGTATAAGAAAAAGCACCTTGAAGGTGAATGTTTCCCAGTGATGGGCAAAATGACTGCAATGCGTGAAGCCCATGAATCATTTTGAGATCTTTAGTCAGATGGATAAAATACTATTATTATTCCATGTAAGTTATTACTACATTGCATTTGAAATGGCTTTGTAATTTCCTGTCTAATGCTACCCTTAGGTCTCTTCTGTATTACTACTTTCCAATTATCTTGTATTTTTCTTCTTGAATATATATGTTTTGAATTATTTTTTCATCTCATGTATCATGCCACAGTTCTCCAGATTGAATCTTATTTTGTTATTTCCTGTCCACATTTCTACAATTAGGAGTTTATTGCTTTGTAAAGATGAAAAAAAAAGGAAAAACAAAAATAAAACCAAGAAAACCACAATATATCACATAAATATGTTTGTGTCGTGTGTTTGTATTTACATCTGAAAACACATAGTTCTCGCTACAAGCACTTTCTCAAACATCTTAGGGAGATGCCCAAAATTCACTATATCTCACACATAGTCTGTCCACTCAGTTTATTAAAAAAAAAAAAAAACCCCAAAACCAAAAAAACCCGAAAAACCAAACCAAACAAACAAAAAAACCCAAACACAAACAAAAGCCCTCAGATTTTATAATCATATGTTGTTGTCTAGTGAGCCTTTGAACTGCAAGGCATGCTCATGCTAAAAGGAGGCAGGTAAAATCCAGCTCTGCCAGGCTAAGAAATGGAGAATTTCAAGGTCAATTATGCTCAAGGAAAAATGTCCAGCATGCTCCTTACTCACAGAAAACTGAAGTCATGCCATCTCAGAGCACTACCATACACCTATAGAGAGATAAACCCCTCCAAAGCTCATCAGGCAAGGGTGAGAAATCCCTCGTGAGGAAGGTCAGGCAGTATCCACGTGCTGAAAAGGCTAGAGTCCCAGGCAGCACCAGCAAGGGGACCAAGGGAGCCCCTTGGCCACCACCTCTCCACGTCATCACAAGCCAAACTGTCCCTGAGCAACCACAGAGATTGACCCATGCTGAAGAATGCAGGTTCAGAGCACTGAAGTTTTCACTCACTGAACTACCCTTAGGTGGGGGATACGTGACATTTATCACATAGAAAGACTAGAAACTTCCTCACTTCTACATACAGCACCTTAACTCAGATTTCAGTGAGGCCGTACACAACCAAAACTGATAACAAGCCTTATGGGAACATCTTCACTGCTTGGCATATTTAGCGTTATCATCATCCTGTGCTCCTTCCCTTTAGTCATTTTGCAGTCTGAGTTACACTGCTCATCTCAGCAGAAATTTAAATTAGGCTTTAAAAAAACTTTCCATTTTACTGGTAGTGACTGAGGTACTGTCCTCACTTGAACTTCTTTTTTTTTTGTATTTTTATTAGTGAATAAGAGAAAGCAAACAAACAAAAAGTACTAAAGTACTTAGATTTTTGCTATTTTCTCTACAGGATGCATTTTCAGCTGGTAGTTCAATAAATAAATAAATAAATAAATAATGACTTTTATAGGACTTTCAAAATCTATAATTAGCTTTTCTAAAATGGATGTCATTTGCAGGCAGATGGGTGAATAGGATTTAATTTGATAAAAACTCTTTAGGGATTATTAAAGTGACTGTCACACACTCCTGTCTATGCAAGAGATAACAAGGGCTATATAATGAATCGATTTCATGCCTCCTTCTCAGTTGTTTTAGGTGAACTGAGGCTGCAATGAGCTATTTGCTTTTCTCAGGTTTCTGTTTGCTTTGTTTACACCAATCCAATGACTTTGGTGCATTCCATCATTTTCAAAGCCACAGGTTCCCTATGAATTGTATTAAATTAGTACATTTAGATTTAGTAGCATCAGAAAGAAGAAGGTGTTCTAAGATCTCCAATTGGCTGTCCTGGGAATCACTGCAGCAGTTTAATAAGCCTCAGTTTTCTCTTACTAATCTAAAATAAGACTTGGCACGTGATATTTGCCAGCTGTTGTACATTTACCAGCCTAAGAACATTTTTTGTTGTTGATGAAGCACCATGAAGGACCCACTTGTAGCCTTATTTGGATTAAACTTTACACCATGCATATCAGATCTCTTTTTTGTTTGCATGTCTGTTTGCTTTGTTCACTTATTTTTATTGGACCCAGATGTTAGCAGTGTCCTGTATTCCTTTAATTAGTACAAGTTGTTATAAATGCCTGGAAAGATAAGATTTAGTTCTCCTATGGTGGAGACATTTTAGAATATTTGCAAGTCAAAATGCTGATGTGAGATTCTCTCTCCACCTCAAAGGAATTGCAAATCCTGTTTGTGATTAATGGCCATTTCTCACAGACTATCAAGCCTTCCACACGTTGCAGCTCCAGGATTTCTGAAGTGGACATTATTCACCTTTGCATGGGAAAATTTCAGCCGCATTATCATATGCATATTAGCTGCAAATAATTCAACTGCTCAGCTTTACACTAGGTTAAATCTTCACCCCTTTCAGTGAACTTATATAATAAGATCTGCACATTTTCTGTCCCTGAAGTTCCTCACCAAAGAAGAACAGGGGCCATCAATCCACAGCAGCAGCATAGGAAGAATCTTCCTCCCTGTGCAAGGGCTGGGCACAGGCTCACTCCTGGGTTGCAATGTCCCCGGGCTTCAGCCATCGGTCAATGCCAACATCCTGCTTCTGCCATTAGAAGGAAGACTTCAGGCCTCAATTGTGCTGCTCACCCTGGTGCTCATCTCCAGAGTAATCCGCAGGAGGAGCTCAGGGCTATGGCGTGGTGCTGTGTCCTTGCCATGTCCCCCAGGGATGGCTCCTTCCCTGCCAGCAGTACTCTGGCGCCACACAGCTCCCAGTGCACAGAGCTTGAATTGTGCTGTTCTCTGTCTATGCTGTGAACAAGAAGGTATACAACATGTTCAGGTGACATATTAGCTTATTTGGCAAGAACATTTAGTGCATCTGCCAACACAGAGAGTGCTGACCATGGAGTCAAGTGTCAGACTTACACACTATTGATGTAGCAACAGGAAAAAAATTTTCTTCCATGGAAATTGCCATTAATTATTTTTTCTTCTCTTTTAACCTTTAAAAAACATCATTGAAAGAATGTTTTCTTTTCAGATCATTTCAAATTCTTGCATTATAAATCCAGAGTTTTCTACTGTTTGTAGGAGATGTGGAAGCCATACTCTTATAATATTATAATTAGTGAAATAATCACCCAGTATTAGTCACCTCTATGAATATTGATAATAATAATATTCTCAAGTTATTATAGATTCACTTATTTCTAAGGTGAATGAAGTTATCTAAGTTAGTACAGGAATTTGGGAATATTTTCTGTATTTCCTTGTAGACTGGATTACATACTATAAACTATAGAAAAAAAATGGCTGAAAATCTCCGTAGATGTAGACTGCAGTGGCAATAGGAGCCAGCTGTTAGCTTTAAAGGTCCAAATTCCAGTATATCAGTCATTTTGTTTACACAGCCTAGCAACTGGAGCAAACGAAGATTAAAAGAGTTTTAAAAGCCTTTGGAATGGAAGATGCACTTGAGAGACACCTCCTAAACAGACACTGACACAGACAAGCTGTGTGCAGGGAATTCAGTCCTCTGGAAAGGTAGGTGCAGATGAGGACATATGCAGGCCATCTGCTGGTTTTAAGATAAACTTTCTCTGAAGCACTTTTGCTTTAAATAGGACAGAGTTTACAGGAAGACAGAATATCTTTAATAAGTAATTTGTTGATTAAGTGCTTTTATATAACACCTAAGGCTGTTAGGCCATTCCCAGAGCGGGGTGGTAAATAGCTCCTTTTCCAGCTGATTACCTATCACAAGTGGGATCCAGGGATCAATATTGGGCCCAGTGCTGTTCAATATCTTAATAAGTGATCCAGGATTTTTTCTTATCTCTGGATAAGAGATGAGATCAAGTGTACCCTGACAAAGTTTTCCAAACTGAGTAGGGAAGTGGACACTTTGGAAGTGAGAGCCACCCTGCAGGAAGACCTGGATAGGCTGTAAGAGTGGCTGACAAGAACCTCATGAAGTTCAACAAGGACAAGTGTAAGGTCTTGCACCTGGGAAAACATAATCCAGGAGTGCAGCAGAGGCTGGGATCTACCTGGATTGGGAGCAGTGTTGTGGAAAGGGAGCTGGAGGTCCTGGTGGACAACAAGCTCAGTATCAGTGAACAGTGTGCTGCTGCAGCAAAGAAAGCCAACAGGATGCTGGGTTACACCAACAAGGACACCACTAGCAGAGTTAAAGTCATTATCCCACTCTACTCAGCACTTGCCAGTCCACACCTAGAATACTGTGTTCAGTTTGGTCCTCGCTATACAAAAAAAGGTGTGGACAGGCTGGAGAGTGTCCAGAGAAGAGCCACAAAGATGATCCAACAACTGGAAGCCTGCTGTATGAGGAAAGGCTGAGAGAGTGGGTTTTGCTCAGCCTTGAGAAAAAAAGGCTCAGGGGAGACCTTATCACCATGTTCCAGTATTTAAAGGGTGGCTACAAAGAAGGTAGAAACTCCCTTTTTACAAAGAGTCACTTGGAAAAGATGAGGGGTAATGGGCACAAGTTACTCCTGAGGAGATTCCGACTCGACACAAGAGAAAAATTTTCACAAAGAGAACAATCAGCCATTGGAATAATCTCCCCAGGGAAGTGGTGGACACTTTTAAGATTCAGCTGGACAGGGTGGTAGGGCATCTTGTTTAGATCATGCCTTTGCCAAGAAAGATTGGACCATATGATCATAGAATCATAGAATGATTTGGGTCGGAAATGACCTTAAAGTTCATCTAGTTCCATTTCCCCACCAAGGGAAGGGACACCTTTCACTAGACCAGGTTGCGCAAAGCCCCGTCCAGCTTGGCCTTGAACACTGCCAGGGATGGGGCAGCCACAGCTCCTCTGGGGAACCTGTGCCAGTGTTTCACTACCCTCATGATAGAGAATTTCTTCCTAACATGTCATTGAAATCTTCTTTCAGTTTAAAGCCAATCTGTGTTGACCTATCACTACATGTCCTTGCAAAAAGTCCTTCTCCAGCTTTCTCATAGGCCCCCTTTAGGTACTGAAAGGCTGCTACCTTTGAGGTCACTTCCAACCTGGTATTCTATGATTCTATGATTCTGAGCTTTATTGTGCTAAAAGCTTTTCCAATGTTTCTTCTACCCTTGGAACATCACAGCCATAGCAATTCTGCAATAAATACTTTCTTTAAAGAAAAGACAAAACAGTTTTGCAGAGTACTCGGTCATACCTGTGTCATCCCATTCCCTGGAGGAACTGGCATCCTCTGTGCTCAGGAGGGACTTCCAAAAGAACAAGGATGCCTCTGAGCCACATTCAGCTCTCAGACCATAGGGATCAGGGTGTTCTTTGTTTTAATTAGCAACAGCTGCTGTTTAAGTAAAGAAGAGAGCATGGCCTCTGTGATTGAAATGTAACTGTTTTGGAAACTCTTCTCAATTTAAAATGCTACATTCTTTGCTGCAGCTGAAGTGTATGTTATGGGTATATAACTGAAAATAGTGCTTAGTAAGTTGCAGCTCATTACAAAAAGCCATCAAAAGAAAAGCTATGTCAACTAGAAGCATTGCATACAGATGAAACAGCAGAGGTTGTGGTCTGGGCTTGGCTCACAGGCTGGGTCAAACACAAGCATGTTAGCATTTATATCTGTCCCACAACACTCAGACTCACTCCCGTGATCAGGACCTGCCTGGTGTCCCAGCAGGAAGGACTTCTTGACAATCAAGTACTCAGGCAGGGCTCTCTAATTGACAGTAAAGCGAGTGTTGTTGGCAGCCCTGATAGCAGTTGTTTTACCTGACCCCCTGCTGTCAGGTCCTATGACATCTGAGAAGGCTGATGAGCAAGCAAGTGGAAAGTCAATGCAGCAGTGATTAGTATTATTGCCATATCTTATCTCCTTGAAGCTTCTTTCAGGGAGTTCAAATGGGAGGCTTCAGAATCTGAAAAATCTCTGAACAACAAATTTCTGCATCAAGGCCTGGAAAAGCATTGACCTTTAGCATTGCTTATTCTTGGATGTATTTTCCTCCTTCCTTTGTGAGTGGTCTATGTGGGTATGTGAGAGTCCCATTGGAGATACATTTGGGAAGGCAATATAAGAATCTCTAGAAGGCAGGCTGTGAGAGCGAGGGATATGACTGATGAAGTCTCATGTGTGAGAATCAAGTGGTTCTTTAAAACCGGCTTTTTCTAACACCAGCTATGATTTAAATGTGAAAAATGTAGAACATAAATTTTGTCATGTTGTAGAAGGCTATCTGAGAGCTAGGATTTAAAAAGTCCACCAGTATCTCCTCCTTAAAATGTTCCAGCCTGGGATCCAAGCCAAGGGACAAATCTGCTTTGGAGACCTGTACTGTGCAAACACTTCAAACTGACCCCTTTTCTGAAGCTGAGGAAGAGTAATCTTGGATGGTTTAGGCAGTCTATAAACTAGTTGTGGGATAGCTCATCCTTTATCAGCTGATAAAATGTCCTGTGACATAGCCTTGCTTTATCTTCGTCTCTCTTCCCTCTTCCCTTACACAGCAGTGGCGGAATTCCAAGAGCAATCCATGGTCCTTACAGGCAGGACGACTCTGGGCTTGCTCTCATTTGCCTGGAGGTACAAGTAGGTGGAAGAGCTTTCCTGGATTTACTGGAGCAGAAAGAGAGCAATGAGGAAATCGGTAGATCTGCACTCATTTAGTACTCACAGAATTCACCAGTTGTAAGAAGATGACCTCCTAAGCATTTCAGAAGCTGCCCAGACCCTCCTGGACACTTTGCCCTGACCTTCCTCCTCCAGCAGGCTTTTGCTCCACAGTAACAATCACCCAGGAGGTTATTAGTCACAGTCTTACACTTGACACAAGTCAGTACTGGAGATCTCCAGGGATGGCAGAACAAATTGGTTTAAGGAGAGGAAGAGGATGATGATTTTTTAAAGCAAAACAGCCACTGATGTATTAGAAACCTTCTAAATTTTAGGAGGTTTTCCCTCCCCCAGCTGCTTTTTCTTCCTCTACTCTTCACTGCCTCTTTTTAAGAGGATCAAATGCATTTGGTGTAACTGGGTTCTCATGGTTACTGGGTTTTCAAGTCCATTAGCTGCTGTGCTCACAAGGAAGAGCCAACAGCCTTAGTCTGCACTGCCTCTGCAATTCAAGCAGAACAAACATGAGTTAACAGCTCACAAAAGCCTAGTTTTAGTCTTTTCCTGAACCTGTAGGATTTTATGACTTTGATTTGTCTGCTTTCCTTTGAAGGCTATGTTATGGTGTCTGCCTTATGTTCACACCACCCAAACAAGCCAACTCCTGAGGGTTTCATACTCAGTTCTACAATATCTATGTTAGTATCTTCTTCAACGGGCTCCTCCAGATGTTAGTTCCTGTGCTTTCCCTTGGCCAACATCAAGAGTAGAGCATGCCCCTATTTCTCTGTCAGGAAAAGCATTTCATTCATACACAGGAGCCTCTTTATAATCTACTTCAATGAGTTGGACTAATAACCATAAAGGGATTAAGATAGGAGAAAGATTTCACTTTATATGACAAGCAAGTGAAAGATACAGAACAGTCCAGTGAAAATGCACAAGAACATTGATACGGAAGCCATATGCTGCCACCATGAAAAGACAAAAGCTGAATCTTATCAAGAAACCCTAAGATCCTATACTGTGTTTAACTGTTATCTGATGTTTGTTAGAAGACATTTATTTCCTTTTCATTACATTCAGTATTAAAGTCAAAAAACACCGATACTGGTCAAAGTTCAGTAAACAGGTTGGAGAAAAAAGGGCTGAAATGTTTCTATCCAGCTACCAGGGTAGTTACACACTTCAGGGTCTGCCTAATTCCTCATTCCTCCCAATGAGAAATACAATTAGTACACAAAGCTCTGCAATTTTAGAAAGTTACTTGGATTTTTTTTAAAGATAAGGCAAACTCCTCTCTAAACACCTCTGAATATTGTCTCCAATATTCTGCAAACTGAAGTCTTGAGTTTGCAGAATTCCCTAATTCCTGTGGTTTATAAAACACTTAGTTTGTGAAGAGGACTGTGAAAACTGGTGCTGGCCAGTGAGTGTGGGGCAATGGAGGGATGGTATCTGTCCGGCCATATCAGCACTGTGTATGGCAGCATGGGCATGTCAATGCCACAGACTCATGTGGAACTCTTCTCGTTACCAGGGTGCACTGAAAATACAGGGATGTAGCCCACTTGAGTTCCTGTTTCCTGTATAAGGGGAAAGAAGTATTGAAGTAACAGGCGGGCAGAACAGCAAATGAGAGACCAGATCTGAAGAATTTTCTTAATTTACTGCACACATGTGTTTATAATCTACAATTTGGATGACTTGATATGCCTTTACTAAAAACAGAAATTTCTGTATCCTTAAAACAGTACTTGTTTAACAAAATGCATGTTCTCATATGCTACTTCTGCTCACAAATAAGCAAAGATTAACAATGTATGAAAAATATAATATACCACTGAAGGGCATCTGCTCTATGTTCTGTTCTGTGTCTCTTTGTGGTGTATTTTTTCAGAAAGCAGGTTTAAAGATGGACAATTTAAGATACATAATAGCATTCCGTTGGTCACTGAGTTGTGCTTGATACATGTATGATGTACATATATACATACACATGTAGAATAGCATATGCAAATGGACAAGAAACTAACACATGAGGCTCTCCATCATCTGTAGTCTGGCTCTAATTTTTTTCCATGCTTCCTCAGTTCTGAGAAAGAAACTGGAAAATCTCTGATCTTCTCCATCTGTTTGCTTCATACAGTGCTTCATGCCAATCCCTGAAGAGCACAGGCTACAGCACATCAATAAAACTGGCTAAAACAAGCCCAAGTGATTTTTGTTATAAAAAATCAAGATAAGCCCTTTTAATTTTTCATTTATCTTCCAGCTCTCTAATAAAACTAGATAGGTTTTTTGTGGTTTCAACAATCTTGAAAGAAAAAGCATCACAAAGAGAAGTTTCATTTACTTGCAACTCGTTTTGACAGCTAACACTCTTGAAAACATAGACTGGCATTAAGCTTGGACAGCCTTCCTTTTTATTCTTTCACATGACAAGTCACAGCCCTAAAGATTGCTTATGATCTGTAGTTACCCCAAAGAAATCAGAATTTCAGTTGGAGCAGTATCTTTTCTCAATTACTGCTAGCACTAAACCAGTGCCATATTTTCACCCATGCTGATAAAGGGAGTTAAAGCAAAATCTGTGTTTTGTTGTCCCTGTAGCATCCTGGAAAATGCCTGGGGCCAGCAGCCTGGGGAGGCAGCATGCCATCAGATCTCAGCCTGCCCAGGAAGGTCTTCTCCAGGTCATCCTGGTCTGTGAATCTCAACTGCATCTTGCCCATGCTAGGATCATTCTTACCCAACCAGTAAGATGATAGGGACAGCGCTCAGAAGTATTTCAGCATTATTAAGAGTGCAAGCAAACCAAAGTAATGCAGGAAACTTTCTCGGAGCTTTGACTATTAAAAATAATTAGCCTGCTCTGATGCTACAGATTGATGATTTTTGGGTTTACTTGTTTTTCCTGTCCTACTGTGGCAGGTTTAGCGGACTGAGGCACATAGCCCTCTGTGCTTTGAAGTAGAAAGATGTTGCTATTTCTGATAACACCACTTGGAGTCTTCAACATCTCTATTTTTTATGCAACTAGCCAGAATGAAAACCTTACAATTCTGAGCTCTTGAAGGGAAAAGAAATATGCCCACCTGCTGCCATGGGAGTGTTTACAAGTGTGTGGTTAAAGTGAAGAGTGGTGTCCAGAAGCATTGCTCCTACCAACAGAGTCTCTAACCACTATGAATTGTACCAGCTGTGACTTAAACACATGTTTTAGCAAAGGCAAAGACATTACTCTTGAGTAATACTATGCTTTGAAAAGAAACATGTCACAGACATCACTAATTCTGAAGGAAGAAGGAATTCCATTCAGGTGTTTCTTAAAATTACAACAAAGTATCTGTGTTCATGGATATACATAGACACAAGCAATGCAATGTTGTTTATTCTTCCTTTACTTATTACTGGACTAAATAACACTAATATACTTGTTCCACATTCAGAAAATTATTATAAATTATCTTAACTAATTGCTAATTGCTAATAATTGCTAATTAAACTTATTTAATATTTCCAGTGAAATGAAACATTGTTTCTTCCTTATTTTGCACACACTTAGGAAGAGCTGGTAGAGAGCAAACAGCCATATATAATGCCTCTTTATTTTGAGATAAAACTTTTACAACAATCAATGCTTAAAATGTCAGTATGTTAAAATATTAAGACACAATGTGTGATCAGCACTCAGTGCATTAAGGCTCTCAATAAAGTTTATGCTTTTTTCCCAGTCTATTTCACAATGTTAACCACGCAGCTTCACTATTGAATCCTGATCACTGACTGTGTCAGCATGACTTCTGATTAACATTGGTGTAAAATGAAGTCATAAATGAAGTCATATTTTTCACTGGTTAGCACACAAGTCTGTGTTCTGCTTTTCTGGTAAATGTTTTCTCCTTCTGGAAGCTCATTGTGAAATCTGGCAGGTAACAGCCATTCTTCAGCTGAGAAATTTCTCTTTTCTCTGCTCCATATTCTGTGCATGATACTATTTCTACTGATTCCTTTTCATTTTAAGTTCATTGATGGTAAAGAATCTGAAATGAACTTCCCAAGAAGCTGACGGAGAGAATCTCATGTGGTGCACGGACAGCAGCAGCTGAAGTTGTGCACAGCAGCTGTGCATTTTGCATGGGCTCTGCAAGACCAAGCTGTTCTCATCACCTTCCCAGTGGAATTTAATGAAGAAGCCTCCTTTTCAAATAGTCTTGCTAGTCACTGCTGTTAAGGAAAGAAAGCTCAAAGTTAACACTTAAGAGCAGATTTCTACCAGAAGAGAGGTTTCAAAGCTACGAACTGAACAGTTTCGCATCTGGAAAGTAGTATGTTAGAGGAACTAACAGTTGAAATGGCTTATTTAGTCTACTTTAATAAGAGCAAAATATCCCATTATCTAAAACCCTAAACAGTTTAGGGAATGTTTTACCATTGCTTTTTACTATGAAGTAGGAAGGAAGTGAATTCAGCAGCAGAATCCATGGGCAATATTCTCAAGCAGGCACTGTGAAGCAAAAAGCCTATGACTCACCTCTTTTGCTAAAAAAAAATGTCCTTCCCTCCTGGGACACCACCACTGATGTTGTTAAAGCTGCTTACGTGTGGCATTTTCTGGACCATTGCTTCTCTTTTTCCTTTATGCCTATTGGAATAGCTCTGCTGCATTTATGGTCAGGCTGAAGTGCATGGAAGGAAAAATGCTAGAGCAGAGGAGGAGGCATTGCTAACTGCGTCACCCAGCCTGGGGCACAAAGGGGGATCCAGCCAGAGCACTTGGAAAGGCTTCATTCATGTATCTGGTCTGGCAGTGCAAGTGTAGGAAGACTTTTCTCCAGGAGGAGGCTCCTAGCTCGTTTTGTCCTGACACAAATTACACCTACACCCTGGTTTCGAATCAAGCTCAGCAGAATTCTTCCCATCCTCTCACAGAGAGATGCTTAAACCACTACTACATTTACCTTTGCCTTCCTAGGTAGCAGACAGTGGAAGTCTGTGGGCTGGGAACCAGCAAATTCTCTTGACTTAAGACAAGGGAAGAAAGAAATCCACCTTTGTAAGATTGAAATATTAGTAGAAATTGAAAATTAGTGGAAATACTGAAAACTTTAGCCACTATATAAATTGATACTTTTTACATCTTTTTCCACTCATTTCCACTAGTTTCCCTGGGGACACTAGCTGTAGGATTGATCTCCTGAAATGTGAAGGAATCTTCAGAAGTAAGAATAAGAAGCTTCACTCTCACAGAAAGAAAAAGGTTATCATTTGCTGATTTAGTTTGATGTAGATTGGAGTTAGAAGTATGGGAAATACTCTAAAAATACTATAGAACTACCTTTTCACACCCATTCCAATGGTTTCAGCCTGTAAAAGCTGCCTGGCAATTTACGAACTAATTGAAGAGGCTTTGGAACCATGTTGCTACAGATACTATTTTTTGTCCAACTGAAGATACAGACATCAAGTGGTGAATACAAGTGATCAAAATAAATATTATATTGAAATTACTTTTTAAAACACCTTTTCTAGTGAGTTTTTTTCCCTTTGGTTTAGCTATGAGAGAAATACAATTTTAGCATGTATGTCCAATGATCACAGAGGTGTCTGAAATTGCTTTTTACCTCTGTTCTCTTGACTGCCACTTGATTGTGCAGAATCTTATCAAACTAACATATTTAGAAGATGGTTTATTTCGCTTAGTTCCTACCAGGAATATTTGTAATGCTACAGCCAACCAGTGAGCTCCAGTGATATAGCAGTAATTCTCTGTTTGCACACTGCCTGGACATAGAAAATCACTCTTAAGAGACTATAATCTCCATTAAGAAAGTTAGTATGGGTCCTGCATAATATGAGCCGTAAGATTTAATTTTGCCAGAACCATAGTGGAGATGGAAACTGTCTGAACTGTAACAAATGAGATGCAAGTTTAGACTTAAAGCCCTCAAGCATGGAGAACCTATTAGGTAGCACTAGCAAAATTCAGTAGCTCATTAACTGTATGACTTTATTTCTATAGTTGTTTCTTACCTAAATGCAAACTTACAACTGCATACATTGGCATTTCAGTCCATTAAATGAACAAGGTAAAACTAAACACTTTTTCGAATATGTTCATTTTTAGGAAGATAAATACCACCTTGTGATACCTGGAATTGCTGCTCAGTTAGACAGGAATACAGTTCCCATTAATATTTATCAGAAGTAAAACAGTGATGGCAAGATCGTCTAACTGGTGCAAGCCAGCATAGCTCTAGGGGCTTTCCTTGGCTTTGCAACTGTTGAAAACCCAAATTTTTTTTTTTTTATTTTCTTACATTCTGAAAGATAAAACCCTTGCTACCACGGCAAAGGAGAAAAAAATACACACCAACAACCAAAGATTTGGGGGAAGCAAAGGATGTTAACATTTTTCTTCCTGTCTTGTCAAAATGCCTGGATGAAAGGTTGGTTCACAGCTTTAGCTGCAGTTCTCAGAAGTTTTCCTGCAGTACCAGGAAGGCATACTACCTCAAGCTACTTGTGCTTCTGTTCCTGCAGCTAGTGCATGCCTTCTGATACTTTTTTTGTCTGAAGTCATTAGTGTATATTGTCTTTCCATTATTAGAAAGATTACAGGCTTTCAAGAAGGGCAGATAATCAGCCATCACACTTGGATTTGGATCCAAAATCATGTACTTTCCACATACCCCATCTTACAGGTAGAAAAAAATGCATTTAGTAGACATACTGGTTTATGTATGACTGCTTTCAATGCAGTCATGTATAGCTATGTCTTTTTTCTGTTTGGGTATGAGCTACTGCTATACCCCATCAGACACAGTGATGAAGGGACATTTCAGATCACCTGCTGCAGAGCATCAAACACAAGGAGAAATGATGACCAGAGGGAGAATTTAGGAATAGAGAGTCTGAACCTGAACATAGTCCAAATATCCAGGTCCAGTACATAGAACATCTAAAGCAATCTTTAATCTCACAGAAGAAAACCTAAGAGAAAAAAAAAAATCAACTATTAGCAGGCATGAGAAGCACACCAACTTAGAAGCCAGTATTAGATCAAATATGTCAAATGTCACAAACTTGTTTGGTTCCTGATGCAACTCCTCTGACTTTGGCCTAAGTTAATGGTTACTCCAAAGACCTAAACTTCATTCCATGGCTTCTTTGAACAGCTTGAAAATATTAGAAGTCATAAATATTTTAAAGGATTTCTTCTAAACTGGGCCTCTGAAAAATAAACAGAGATCAAGCTAAAATTGCTATGCAAAGAGAAGGTTTCCAGCAATGGCAGGCGGCTTTCAAACCACACCTGTGAGTTTTGCAAGGGCATGTTAATTGTCACCATGAGCTGGATTCCTCACTTTCAGGGTTTGCTTGCTGGCCACTTCTGATTCAAGTAAATTTTTGGCCAATATCCTGAGTCTGCCTTCTCTTTCAACTGTGATTCAAATGGAAGGTAGATAAAAACTGCTACATTTATTTAGCCTCTGCTGATTAAGATACTGGGCAACAGTAATTACTGGTTTTGAAGATATGCCTTCTGTGAAATGTTGCCAAAATAAATGCGTACAGCACACAAATGCAGGTAAATAACTCCATATTTTATCTTGCTGATAATCAATTTAAGAAGGATGTTTAAATAGTAGCTGTACTTAGATCAAATTAAAATTACAGCGGCAGCGACACAAAGAAAACTTCATTTAGATTCACAGGGTTTTTTATTTGGTCCCTCATTTTCTGTTTTTCAGCTAGAGGGATACTGTTTCAGGTTATGTGGTGGTCAAGAGATTGTAAACCAAACAAATGATTAAATGAATGACCTATTAATTAAAATGAAAAAAGCCGAAGAGTAGATACTTTGGGATTTTGTTCATTTTTTATAGTGCTTTTAAGTGATGATTACTTAACATTAATTTATGGAACTAAGGTGACATCAATTGAATGACTCCTGCATAACATACAAAGTCACCTGAAGAGAACTGGAAAACTTCAGTTTACACATTTATACATTTATGAGAGCCACATCTAGGTATTCTTACTCACTAAATGATGTTGAGGCTTTTCCTGTTTACATATTATGTTAAACAAAAGCTGATATTTTTATATAATGTCACTTTCACCTTAATTAAAGATGAATAATAAAAAACAACTTTAAAAAAAAAAACAAACAAACAAAACCAAAAACAAAACAGCAGAAAGAAATTATTACAAATGTAGGAAACAGGCACACAATGTCTGCACAAGTCACTAAAATCCCAGGCAGAGGTTTTGGTGGCTCTGCTTCATGTTCAGTCTCCTAAGTGGGGAAGGAGATGCTGCTGGTGCAGATTGCCCGCCATGAACCGTGGAGCTTCATGGAGCCTACTGGCCACTCCCCTGCGTCTCAGAGTAAAAGACAGACTGCTATAACCAAAACTTCATTGTTCACTTCATGCTATTTCACCTGATAATCTTCAGGTATAAACTGAATTTCCAGTATTCTCTGCAGTTTGTGCATTGCTCAAGGCCAGGTGATTCTCTGCTGAAATAACAAAAGGTATATAATGGCTGCATTTCCCAGCCGATGAATGGCTGTTCCCTAACTCTTAACTTGTGCATGGAAAGGCTTCCAGGCCAATGAGACAAACAAACAGAAACTCAAGTAACATAAGCTCAGTCCACAGAAACCTCGCGGATGGGTGGAGGCATCTGGAGTATTCAGGTACAAAACAGAGGGAAGGAGGATGGCAAAACCACAGCAAGGCTGCTTGAAATGGAACAGTGTGTGGATCACTGGAGACAAAGGGAGAGAAGGAGTGGACAAAGAGCCATCACCTGTGTTTGGCAACATTAATTTTGCTGTTTCAGAAAGCAGCAGTGTTCCAGTGGGGCACATCAGAGAATATTTTAGATTTTGTATATATATTCTATATTTATAAAGATAGTATTTTCTGTATTTATAGCATGTATGTATTTTTGGAAAACTATTTCCACTTCACACTTCCAGATGACCAGGGAATCCAGGAAATATCTACCTAATCCAGGATCCTAATGGATCAATTTGAGGATATCATCTAGAGTGCAAATGAATATGCATTTTCATACTTCCAGCACTGCATCTGAAGAAGAGCACTTAACACCTGAGGCAGGAGTTAAGTGGGATCTCACCACCTCAGCCTGCTTAGATTGTGCTCAGATAGTGCTTTGAGACACACCTACAGTCCCCTCTTTTACAGTAGTCCTTTGGGGTCTCATCCTTCACAACAGTGGCAGCATTCACAGGGCTGAGCATCCCCGTGTGCATTGTAAACCTATTTGACTGGCACCTGACCCAGAGAGGGGCTCAAGTTCCACCTGGATGAAATGTCAAAGCTTTCCATCTCCTTCTGACAGCCTTTGACACCATAAAGGCAAAATGGCTATAGACAGCAGCTGAATGTTTGTACTGAGATAGAGGTCGATATAGGCATCTGAGATACAGGCATCTGTGGATGCCATTTGAGACAGCTGCCACTTGCCAGTGAAGGTGTTCATAGAGAGGCAAATGATGTGTGTGATTGGAAGCATTTACTAGTCTTACTGACTTGAGCTTTTACCAAGAATGAGAGTAAACCAAAATAGGCTCAGAAAAGAGAGGCTCTGTAAGATGATGCAGCACTGTGAGCCCACACAAGGGATGGGCACCCATGCATGCTTTGCCAAGCCTTGCACACAGGCTTTCCACCCACTGAGCCTGAAAGTCAGCCTTTGGTCCTGAGGAACAGTTTAAGAATGAGGGAGTGCTTCTGCTGCCAGCCCTGACCCAGGGAGCAGGAGCCACTTCCCCTCCTTGGATGATGGGTGGAAGGATCCAGCTAGGTGGCTGGCTCTCTGTTACACAGACAGAGTCCTCCACAGTGAGGGAAAAGAGCAGATATTACATATCCTTGGCCCCACAGCATTCATTTCTATTCCCCAGTATGCATGGTGGGGACTCTCCACGAGGACCTAAGGCCTCCTGGTGCCCTACAGAGCTTTACTAGCTGAGCCAGGCTCCCAGAGGCATCTCAGCAGGCTGGGCACCTGAAAGCCAGCCACTGCTCAGCAGCACCAGCATGCCAGCTGCTAGTAGGAGACAAGATACAACATCTCACTGACAACAAAAGGGCAGAACAGAGAAAAACAGACACAGTAAGCTCTCCTTTTGGCCATGCTCATACTCAGAGGTAGCTGCTGGCTGCTTTTGGTGGCCGAGAGGTAAGGGTGCCTGGCTGTCCTTCGAGAAGAACACCACAATAGACAGACTCTTCTGGTAGCAGCATTAAAAAGTAAAAAAAGGGGAAAATAAAAAGGAAAATATGCTGACAAACAAGAGTGAGGAACCCAAGAAGAGAAGCGTAGCTGGAGTCTGTAAATAGAATTTTCTTTTTTTTTTTTTGTGTAAGAGTTGGCATCGCAGTAAAGCCATAAACTTCACAATAGCTCTGTAATGCCCCTGCTTTGCTTATCACTTTCATTCTGCAGGGTTTGTTCATGCCTCTGAGGATGCAACACATGAAAGCTTCACTCATCTCTGCATTGCCATTAAACATAAAAGGGTTGGCTCTGTGTAAAATTTAAAATCACTTTCTGTGGTAAAATGCTGTTATTAACTCTAGCAAAGGGAATGAAAATTCAGGAAAAAAAGCAGCTCTGTAATGCAAGTTTACAATCAGTGGGTTAATTTTCCTTTGCATAGATTTTTTTTTCTTCTCCAAATATTTTAGGGATGTTGATGTTTTTACTAAGCTTTTCATTTGGAATGACTCATAGCTGTGGCTTCCTATAACAGAAGGGATTCCTATTTGGACTCCCTACAAGGCACCTCCTTTCTATTTACATATAAATCAGATGCAGGAAGAGATTAGCAGCTTCATTCCAGCAAGTGCAAGCAATCCATGTCCTCTGGATTTAGCAGGTTTGCAAAGAACTATGCTATGAGCTGTAGAAAAGACTTGGGGAGGAGAAAGGCAGTTTGCTTTCCTTTTCCAGGAAAAAAAAAAAAAAAGAACTGTTGCTTGAGCAAGGGATTATGACTGAAAAACCCAGTGGAAATCCCAGAAATAAAAGCAAACCTGTGTGACTCGAAATGCAACTGTACTAGAAGTATAGGGGGTTTCTGATTTTTCTGCTTTGGATACAAAGAACAAAAATGAAGTCAGTCTTCCAGGCTTTGATGAGAATGGTCTTATTAAAGGACCAACTAGATGATCTTAAGATCCTTTCCAGCCCTAATTGTTTTATGATTCTATGATTCTATGCTGTTAGCAATCTGGACTAGAAGGTAAACAGAGCATTAATTCAGCATGGAGCTGGTTGGAGCGCTGTGAGAATGAGGAAATAACCTACAGGGACCAAGAGAGGAAAATGGATGGGAAATCAGATTTAATTTGGAGTAACTTAAACAATTATGTCTAAATAAAATATCAGAGATGTTTGAAAAGCAGTCATGGCGAGCTCCTCCAGCCTGGCTGGAACAGATTTGGCTCGAAGACAGAAAAATGGGTTAATACTTTATGAGTTGGGGCCTGTCAGCAGCACCTACCACTCCCAAAGGAGGGCAGCCAGGAGCCAGCGGGTGCTCTGGGTGCACATATCATGTGGAATAATGTAATTCTGCCAAGAGCAGAGGGGACCATGTGGCCTTGCAGCCAGACCCTGACCGAGATGCCAGGAGGAGCGAGTCTGCCACACAGCCAGAGAAGGGGAAAGAGTCCTCCTTAGCCTTCTGCTCGCCTGTCCTACTAATCTTAGCCTGAAGTCCATCTTATATTAAGTTAGTAACTGACAAAAGTGAGCTTCTACACCAGATAAATGTGCACATCAACGCTTCACCTGTATGGATGTACATTCTGCATACACACACACAGTATTTTATAAATATCTAATTAAATACATGTATATGACTGTATCTTGAATATATGAATATATGAATGTAAATACATGTATATGACTGTATCTTGGCCATTATTTTCTGCCTATTCTAACTCCCCAGGGACTGATCGTGATTTCATTTCCATTGATGCTCATCTGGAGCCAACAGTTACACCAGTGCAAACCTGATGTAAAGTTACATTAGAATGAAGCTATTATAAACTGTTCCCATTGAAATATGTGTTTATATTTGACAGGCTGCAAGTTTTGCTCAGGAAACTGGTGAAAAGAAAAAAGATCTTCTAAAACAATTTCATTTGAAAAGCTTCCAAGTTATACAGTCCAGCACTGTAAACAAGGTTCTCTTACGAACATGGATTTAAATGACTTTCCATGAGGTCCACATTTAATACAGCTGAACGTGCCATTCCATCTTTCATTTATGTATTTTATTGTCAGTATAAACATTTATAAGGCAGCTATTAAGATCATTTGATCTGTTTAGGAGATTTCAATCTGAAAATTTTTTACAGGCTTTTAGCCACAAAGACATTTGCACAGAGTTTTTCAAATATCCTGGTGCAACTGAAAATTGACAGAGACTGTGCCTGTATTATGGTGGGTTTTCCTTAGAACATTTTCTTAGAAGGTGGGAGGAAAGATAAAGGGACATAAAAGTCAAGCTAAAGTTTATAGTTGTCTATCTGGTATCAGTGAGTGGTTTAGCCTTCTTGTATAGTTCCCAAATGCCACCTCTGTGCTTGCATTTCCCTCCTTTGAAATTAGGGTACCATAAAAAAAAAAAAAAAAAAGAAATGTGATTGGGGGGGAAAAGCAAAAGACTCACAGGGCAAAAGAGCAAAAAGCTGCTGAGCTGCTACTGGGAACAAGGGGGCTGCTGATTTTAAAAGTCTCACTTTATTTATAGAAAACAAATTTCTTGACAAATTTAAGTTGAACAGTATCTGTATAAAATGCATAATCCTTCAATTTTAAATCTTTACAATACACTTTCTCTTTGTTTTGCTAAAGCACAGCCACACATCAAATCACTCTATCTGGATGATGTTATTATCTAATAATATAGTAATTCTCCAGGATTTGTTCATTCCTGGTTTTGGCATTTAAAAATCATACTTTTTAAAAGATTACTTGTATTTTTGGTTTTATACTGTATGGTCCCAAGTGTTCACACTAGCAGTGGTCCAGAATAGATGACAGAATATCAAAAAGCAGCAGCTTAAATGAATTTATATGCAAATCATTTATTTGCACAATGCAGATGTCAAAAAAAGAGACAACTAAAGGTTCAGTCAAGATTTACTTCTATGCTTTGTCTGTTGTTCCATTCAGGTCATTTTAGATAAACATTATTTTATTAGATTATTAATAATCAATAACAAACAAACAAAAAAACCAAATAAACTAAAGACAAAAATACACTGAGTTGCCAAAACAAAGTACTATCCTCCTGGTAAAACCCTAAATATGACATTGGTTTCATTTTCTGCCACAAATCAGGAAAATAGAAAACTGCACAAAGCCATGGAGAAGGAAATTTTTTGAATTACAAAAGCACATAGCAGTTCACTAGCAAATAACAGAAAACCAACCACATCTTTTTATGCAAATCATATACAGCCAAGTGCATATTTTCATAATATGAAAAAGAAATGGCAACAAAGATCCAAGTTAATACCGTTCCTGTAGCCAAATTATGCCTCTTTGGGAACCATGTAATCAGATACAACACGATATCATAATTCATCGTTTACGCCATTCAATATGACTTCACCTTTATCACAAAGTCATTTCTTCCAGTGATCACTGAAGTGTAACCTTGTACTCCAAAAATATGTATGCAGGCTTCAGCAAAAAAACTGATTGGAATAGTCCTGAGGTCATAGTATATTGAGGATGCTCAAGTTCCTGACATTTCTCACCCTGTCCCATGGGAATGTAAGAACTTCACAGAGAATCTTCAGACAGTCATATTTACAATTTCTTCTTCCTCTTCATCAAACTCAAAGAGATTTGAAGGTGCTCAGGAACTCACAAAAGCAGAATCCTTATTTATAATCTCCTCAGTGCCAGAGCAAGTGTCAGCTGGTCGTTGATCTTGTAAATAGAACGATCTCCCCATGCTCTCATTAATAAGGGCTGGGAACTACCATTTTTCCTGGCCCTGTGCCTTTCTGAAACAGCCCCAGGCTCAGCACCTACCTTTGCAGCCCCTGGAGACAAACTCAAAAGATAACATAATACAGACTGACATTGCAAAACAACATCAAATTCTCAGAGTTCAGTTTTTATTATTTATTAAACATAATTCTAAAGATACAGATTTTCCCCTCCCCCCCCCCTCCATCTTAAGGTTCCATTCAGGTTTTAAAATGTATCCTGGTTTTTCAAGATTAACAGTTGGCTGTGGGTGATGTACAGGATGTTCACAATGGATGCAGGACCAGATTCTCCCCTCTCTTTGGCTACATGGAGGCACAGGGAAGTGAAGACTGCACTTGTAGAGACAAGCCCTAAAACGTCAAGCTTGCAGTCCCCAGAGGAGAAGTATAAGATGCAATCCTCATTCGGGCGAGACAGCACATTTTGAAAGTGATTGCGTTAGGAAGAGGGGAGCACTTGAGTGCTGAAAAAATGTCTTACCCTCCTTAAGAACAAAAGGAGGAAATATCATCACTCCTTCCTTTCAATGTATTTTGTCAGCATCAGATGGAATTTTCTGCAAGTGCATGAATATACTCCCAGGCACACATCCATAAACACGTAAAGGCATTTAAGATTAAAGTTTCTCCATGCTCTGGACTAATCACAATATCACAATACCTTTTGCTCCACTCTGATGAGGAAGATGGAACTGAAGGGAAGAAGAACACAGATGAAGAATAATGATCCTGGCAAATAAATTGTCCAAAAGGGACAGCTTTTTGTACTTTATTCCCTCTTCTTTTCTTCAACATGAGTTTCTCTTGCCTCACTAACTTATGAGAAACATGAACCCTTCAGCAACCTCTGTTTTGGAAGAAGTGTACAAGTGTTTTCTTTCTCACTTGCCTTAGCACTGCCCTTTAATGGCAGTCTGGAGGCTTATTACATTTCTTATCTCTGAAAAGTGATTAATGCCTTTTGATATTCTCACCAGAGAAAAAAATCTTAACTTATTAGTCATCTCATGTTTTCGTACTGTGCCTAGTATTCATAACATTTGCTAATCTGCTAAGTGGGCCAAAATGGACATATTCATCCCACTGACAGTGGTGATGTATTCAGAAGAGCAGGCACATTGCAGATGGGACACTGAATCATTCATATCAATCCAAAACACAGATGGCGGTATTGCCCAGAAAAAACATTACTCATTTAGAGGTAACTTAGACTCTGATGCCAGAGAACAGTAGCCAAGATTCCCTACTCCCAACACAAGCCGCACAGGAGCCTTCTTGTCTACCTTTCCTTTGGGTTCATGATGTCTTCATCTGGGCTATTGGTAATCTCTCTGCAATAGGAAGGATGGAGTGTGACCCCATCCCAGGCTAGTGTTGAGACTGGGAAATGGGAGGGGGCTGGGTGTTCCTCAGGATGTGGAGGAAACTGAATCAGATCTTCCACTTCCCAGACAAGTACGTTCCCCCCAGGTCATCAGGACAACATGGCCACTGCCTTTCCATCTTGCCTAGGTAGTTTATTGCTATTCCTTGCTGAAGTAGAAGTGCTCAGACCACTTCTAGCAAATCAAGCCCTTCCAGAGATAAGCCCAGAACTGATTCGTTTAGCCAAAAACTGTGGCCCCATCATGAGTAGCAATGCCACTAGAGGCACTCATGTAACCTTTTGACTCTAAGCACCTATGCAGCCGAGGCAGGCATTAATTGTCCAGGGAAGTTTAGTTCTTTAAACTGAGTTTATAAAGAAACATAGGTGCCTGTATTGTGAGTCTGGTCATTAATCTCTCAGACTTTGTCCACATGCTGTGCAAAAGCATGAGCCTGAAGGCACACTGAAGTCCAGCCTCAGACATGGCTTTAAGGCAACTTCTGGAGAATGCTACAGGAGAAGATGGGAAATCATGAGCAAAATGCATCTGCAATGTGAATATTAACACATAAACTTTTGCTTTGACTGATCAAATCTAGGGTAAGAGCTTCTGCCATGCTCCAGCCTTGTTGCAAGGGTCAATGCAGAGGCAATGTCTCCACCATTAATGCTAGTAGCTGGTTCACCTGTCACAGAAAGCTAAAAGTTTAATACCTTTGTCAGCAACATGGACAGTGGGATTAGGTGCACTCTCATCAAGTTTGCCAGTGATACCAAACTGTGTGGTGCGGTTGACACACTGGAGGGAAGGGATGCCATCCAGAGGGACCTTGACAGGCTTCAAACATAAGCCCATGTGAATCTTATGAAGTTCAACACCACCACCAAGTGCCATGGTCCTGCGCCTGGGTCAGGGCAATCCTAAGTACAGGCTGGGCAGTGAATGGATTGAAAGCAGCCCTGAGGAGGACTTGGGGGTGTTGGTTGATGAGAAGCTCAACATGAGCCATCAGTGTGCACTTGCAGCCCAGAAAGCCAACCATGTGCTGGGCTGCATCAAAAGAAGCATGACCAGCAGGTCAAAGGAGGTGATCCTGATGCTCTGCTTCGCTCTCATGAGACCCCACTGCAGTCCTGCATTCAGCTCTGGGGCTCCCAACACAAGAGGGACATGGACCTGCTCCACTGAGTCCAGAGGAGGGCCAAGAAGATGCTCAGAGGGCTGGAGGACCTTTCCTGTGAAGACAGGCTGAAAGAATTGGGCTTGTTCAACCTGGAGAAAAAAAGGCTCATGCAGCCCAGAAAGCCAACCATGTGCTGGGCTGCATCAAAAGAAGCATGACCAGCAGGTCAAAGGAGGTGATCCTGATGCTCTGCTTCGCTCTCATGAGACCCCACTGCAGTCCTGCATTCAGCTCTGGGGCTCCCAACACAAGAGGGACATGGACCTGCTCCACTGAGTCCAGAGGAGAGTCATGAAAATGCTCAGGGGGCTGAAGCACCTCTCATGTGAAGACAGTCTGAGAGAATTGGGCTTGTTCAGCCTAGAGAAGGCTCAGGAGAGACCTTCCAATACCTAAAACGGCCTACAGGAAATCTGGAGAGGGACTTTTTACAACAGCATGTAGTGACACTACAAGGGGGAATGGCTGTTAACTAGAAGAAGGTAGATTTAGATTAGATATTAGGAAAAAAATATTCACTAGGAGAGTGGTGAGACACTGGCACAGGGTGTCCAGAGAAGCTGTGGCTGCCCCATCCCTGGCAGTGTTCAAGGCCAGGCTTTCAGCATCCTGGTCTAGTGGAAGGTGTCCCTGCCCATGTCAGGGGAGTTGGAACTAGATGATCTTTAAGATTCCTTCAAAACCAAACCAAACCATTTTATGATTGTATGATTCCAGGAATATAAATCCTTTCAGATATTTTTCAATATCATTAGATAATATTTTCTCATAGAAAACTGATCTTCAAACGATTATTAATCATAACAAAGTAGACCATGAGTAAGTTTTAAATTTTCTTTAAAGAAGGCCTGGAAATCTAATTCCTAGCAAATTTACAATTCCATTAAATAGTTTCTTTTTTGACGGTTTAGCAAAAAACCTTCTGGGGATCCTTGTTATTTTTTAACGACTTAGGGCTTGCAGAACATTATATTCTTAACAGGAAGACAATTTAGTGCAGAGAACATTGTCTCATGGTGTTTTATCCTCTTCTGCAGGGTAATAAAACATATCTTATTGTCTTAGACACAGAGACTTTTCCAAGACAATGTACTAAAAGCAAAGGATTTTGCCTGTATAACACTGAAGTCACCCGTTTTGTCACTGACTTCACCAAGAGAAGGACTGGAAACAGAATGAAAATGTTTAACAGTAATTCTGTGAAGAGTGTTTATTTAGAAACCATTTAATTTCCATCAAGTCTTTCCTTTCTTATGTCATTGCCATGCACAGTGCTGTTTAGGTCCACCATCAGAAGAAATCTAGTGAACAAGTGTGAACTATGTGCTATGTGCTGAATTTTAAAATCTAAACCGGAATGTACTGTTCCCAAAGAGTGACAAGAATGTCTGCATCCCAAGGGCATCTTATATTTGCATTTGGAAAATATTCCTCTCTTCACAGCTGCTACCCAGCCAAAAAAACAACTTGGAGTGGAAAAGATCTATTTATTTCCTTGCTGTGGTCCAAGGTGTTTTCAGGATTGCTGAATATAGTTTCCTGTTTTTTAGACAGTTCTTAAAAGTAGAGCTTGGGGGAAGCAAATTATTTTGAAGGTTGCACTAACTTCAGAGTAATGTCATTGATTTCCCTAGTCTTGGTTTACATCACTGTGGATCAGTTACTTTTGTATTTTATGAAACAACATGAAATAACTCAATACATGTTCAAGTAGGGACCTATCAAGTACTACTGATATCCAATAATGGGAACAGCTACAGTTTTATGAAGTCTTTGGAGTGATCAGTGCAACTGCATGACATTTTAGATAGCATCTGATGTCCAAACATATGTCTTCATTTATTGCATTGCTCTATTTCATGACAAAAAAGCAGTATTTATTGCCAGGTGTGTATGCCCCTTTTGCCTTATTGCTGCACAATTTTCAGTAGGCTATTAGCAAGCTCCTGGAAGCCAAGCAATTTATGACAGACTGTTTTTTGATAACCCATTAATTTATTGATAGTTTGTTAGGTGCTTCTACAGAGCATCTTTCTGAAAATATATCTCAGCAAATTTAAGGAGTTCTGGCACTTTGCAGAGCACAAGTCTCTTTGAGCTGAATCAGAGACCAATTTGAATGTGTCACCATATTGCAATGATTTAAGTAAAGCTTTTTCTGCAGGTGGGTACAAAGTTTGAAATAACCCTAAATTATTAAGTGATATTTATACACTCTTCAAATGTAACACAGAGTCATTACATCCCTTTCCATTTTGTTTGTATGATCATTTTATTATCCCACAACACAGAAGTGCCCTTGGTCTGAGGTTTCTGCTGGTGGAGAAAAAAATAAAACTTGGTTTCCGTACTAAAGCAGCCACACACTTACAGGGCTAGAAACAGGCATTATGCTTTTTCAGGTTCTGTGCAATCCAGGGCCCAGTATAGCTCCAGCTGGGCACTAGGTAGCCTCTTCATGATATTTTTCCACACAGATGCTTTATCTGTAGTACCACATACCTACTGTCAGGCTTGGTTGGTTACAAAAGCCAGGATGAAATTCTTGCAGGCTTGGCACTCTAACAAGGCTATAGCCCATCTTTCTCTGTGCAACTTGTACCTGAATTAGATTTGGAATTCTTATGGCATCGATACTGCCCAAAGTTCACAGAACTTCAGCTATAGCATGCCTAATCATTAATGATGACAATTATAGTAAACACAGTCTAAATATAGTTCAGTAGATTAAATTAAACAAATAACATCTAACAATGATCAGGTTTAAATCTCACTAGGCCCAGGGGAACCCCTGTCCTGTAAGCTTTACTAATGAATTAGTTCGATTCCTGTATTTGGGACCATTACTCATGGCTTTATCTAAAAAACCATTCACAGAAATCTGTTCATTTGCTAGGTCAACATTGATCTTAAAATGTAAATATTTGAAGACCAAACAGGGACTGCTAATAGGTTGTAGTATTTTAAAAAATACAATCCAAAGATATATGTTCTTGAAAGGTGTTTAGTTGCTTTTTACTCTTCAGGATGTGTGAATTCACACATAATTCAACTTTTACCTTTCCTGAAGGATTTCCTAGCATTTACAGAATCATAGAATCATAGAATCATCTAGGTTGGAAAAGACTTTTAAGATCATCAAGTCAAATTGTTCCCCCAGGACTAGGAATTCAGCCACTGAGGGCCTCATCTACATGGATTTTGCACTTCCAGGGATGGTTATTCCACCACTTCTCTGGGAAGTCTGTTCCAATGGCTGATCACCCTTTCAGTGATCAACACTAGCACACACAGCCCTGAAGCCAGAGTCTTCCAGACCCAGCACTCACCACAATTGCTCTCCCGCTGGGAAACAGCACTCAGCTCATGGAATCATAGAATGGTTTGTGTTGGAAGGGACCTTGAAGGTCATCTAGTTCAAATCAGTAAAGTCATTAGATTACAAAGAACTACAGAGTAAACTCATCATATGACAGTGTTTTTAACTGTGTTTAATACTGTCTTGCTTCCTTTTGTTAATACTCCATATACAGTGGACATTCGAGGATAGTGCTGTCCTTTCCACAGGTTTGTTTCTCCTGCTTTCTCAGCTAACAACCCTGAGGACCTGAGACTGTCCTACTGACAGAACTAGAGACACAGTGCAGAATGGACATCTAAAAAGGATGATCAAAAGATGGTGATCAGTATTTCTCACGTTCATTACTTAAGACAAATACATAAACCTTACATGCACACACAGTTGTTCTATTGCTTTAGTAATACTGTTTTTTTTATTAAGCACGTTACTAGGAGTGCTTAATATTCTGTAATATTAAGCAATATTCTTGATTTTCTGTAATATTATTAATATTCTGAAAATATCATTCTAATGATTTCTCATCACACTATGAGGAATTAGTTCTTATGAGGTAGAAAGCCATTATATTACTGAGGAAAAAGTAAAAAAATCAGAAAAAGTGGTTTCATGAATAATACTAACACCGTAACATATTTGTATAAGGGAGTGACTGTTTTATTTTTCTTATTTTACCAATCTGCAGTTAAAACACAAAAAAAAAAATAGTCTACACATCACATATTGTGAGGAAATGATAGGACTTCCTGTTCTCTCACATCTGGAACATTAGCAAGCTCAACCTCCAAAAAAATAGAGGCTAAATAATTTACCACACTGTTTATTTCAAAGACCTCCTTCCAGAATTAAAGGAAATCTATTTGCATGTTTCTAAAGGCATTGTTCCTCCAGTCTGTGATGTTCATCAGGTTTGCTGCTTTTGTTTTTGTAATCTAAATAAATATAGTTCAATGGTTTGGAACTCCATGGCTATCCCAGTGGATTCCTCTATATCTATTGTGTAAGGCAGAACTAAGGGAAGCAAAGGATGACTAATTTTATGAACATGACATGATGGAAGCAAGTGGAAATCTCAACATTCTGCTAGAATCTGCCACTTTTTAAGGCTCTTGTAAAGCGTAATGATCCAATAGCTCCTGAATCTCTGACAGCTGACTTTGTATTTTCCATTTTCACTGATTACCTCTACAATTTTCTTTGACTCATTAGTTGATTAAATATCGCTAGAGATTTGGTGCAACACCTCTGATTTACTTTTGGCAGATATGTGCACACAGGCATCTACCAAACACACAACTACTGGGTGTAAATTGACACCTAGCTTGCAATAATATGTTCACAAAATCATGGCCTAAGTGAGAAAGAAGTGTTGAGGTAAGGGAGAAAAAGCCATTCAGAAACAGCGGTTGAAGAGTGAAAGCCAAGGGAAATGCAACACGGTATGCTGACAGAAGGAGTTAAAATGCATATAGATTTAATTTCTCACATACTATATTTTTTAAATATTTCTAAGTTTGAAAACAATCTGCAAAGCAATTACAGCCTAACTAAAGTAAGCTGTACTAAATAATGCCTAGCCATTACTTGTCAATGATTTTCACAGTAAAGCAAACATCTGAGAAGGTTTGTACATTGAGCAGAGCTATATAGGAATGATATTATCTATTTTATGAAAAATTATACAAAATGTGTTTAAAACTGTAAATATGGGATTTTAAAATTTCCTGTTATTTCTTGTCAGTCAGCATGTTTCTGTATTTCCTACCAAAAGAGCATTAAATTTATACTGAATGTTGGCACTTTTGCAAAATATAGACAAGAAGATAATTGGGTTGATGCAATCTGGATGTGACCCAAAGGCACCACCTGTGCCTTTGGTGACTGCGCAGGATCACACAGTGCACAACGCAGGACCGAGCCCAAGACTATACAGGCAAACCCATGGAAGACAATGCATGACTGAAACCAGCTATACAACAGCCGAATTTTATTTTAAGCCTGTCCCTTACACTGCCTACAGTCAAAACAGAGAAATTTGCTCCTAGAGGTATTTTAGCCAACTATAAGACACTCACCTAAAATAACCAGCCAAATTATCTTCAGAAGAGCCTTTCCTTCTGCTAATTGTAGAAGAACTAACTTAGACTAAATGACTAAATAATAGAATAGCCACTTTTAAGACAGTTAAATTTGGAAGAGAGAAATATTCAATTATTATATGTTTTATTATTGACTGAGATGGCCACAATTTCACCCAATCTTTTTGTATACAATGGCTGTTGATGTTTATATGTATAGCTGCAGCCACCAGAAGAACCTCAGAGTTTCATAATACCACTGAAGACCAAATTCTTCCAGGGATGTCTAGAAAATATCTACAGTTCATTGCTATTCCCACACTATCTCCTGAAAACATGTCCAGAAGACAATGTTCACAGATATCTTGGAGAACCCTTTCTCATAATATTGCCTAACGCAACATTTGTAATCATAAAAATTTTTATTCCCAACTGAAAACGTAAAATGCAGTAGCATTTGGCCCCTTTGAACACCATGAATAGCTGACTTAAAATCTGGTCAAAGCTATCATCACAGACCAGACATTGTATTTCGGCTTATAGAGGAAAGGTTTGGAAGACAAAGGGCAATGTGTGAATTGTCCTTAAAGCTGTGTATAAGGCCAGTGCAAAGTGGCTGAGGAGAAGGGTGGGACATTTCCATTTCCTTGAGTAAGCCCATGATTTAGTCACTGAACTTTGGACTCTGAGAAGCTACGAGACTTTCGAGCACAAAAGTGGCAGCAGGGATAGTAAAGATGGGAAGTGATTAAGGCACATACAATGTAAGGCTGGAAAGTACTGCAACAGGCCATTGGGAAATAGCTATTAGAGTGTCAGCACTGAACTGCCAAATGTGTTTTCTACTGACTGAAGCAGGACCCAGGATTTCTCTGTTGCAAAGCACAATTGCAAAAAATGAAATATTTGTCTCAATCAGTGAATAAAATCTAAATAAAGTGGGGTTGCTTCCCACCTTCTCAGTGGACACATTTGTGCTTTAGGTGGTCATGGAGCTCATGACTGTGCTGGATTAGTCATCAGACCACATTCCTCAAAGTAATTTTCTTAGTGCACGGTGAAGCGTTGCCCAAATGGTGAATATGAAACAAGACAGTCTGCTTTAGCAACGTGTTTCAAGAAGAAGAAACATACTGAAAATTCACTGGCAAATCAACACAATATTTTTGTAAAAAGGGAATCACTAAGGGGACCTTTCTCAAGACCAAAGTTTGTGCAATCTAAAACTTGGAAAGACATTTTGACTAGACTGAGCAATCTGCTGACCTTTCAGAGATATGCTCTTGGTAAATTTATATGTACCAAAGGTACTGGAGCTGATTTACTATGAAGCAAGGCAACGGCTGTCCAAGGAACACCCCAGTTTCATAAAGAATGTAAATTTGCAATTTTTACAGGACCCTGAAAAAGTTACACAGCAATCTCATATTGTACAACCCTAAAGCTCTTTCCTATCAAGCTATTAAAAACATTCCACAGATACAAATGAGCATCACAGGTGCTAAAATATTGCCAGCATTCAGTCAGTGAAAATGTTCTAGGCAAAATGTTAAGTTAAACATATGCTTAGAGGGAATGCTGGGGCTGGAGGTGTCTCCATGTCATAGTTCTCCAGTAGCATCAGAAGTTGCTTCATGGAGACAGACACATGCTCTACAATGAAGACATTTGCAGAAAACTTTCTCTTTTCCCCTCTTATTCAATTTATCTTATATTTTGTCATGGAAGGATCATCTTTAATCCACCATCCACACTCTGGTATTCACTAGTTCAGTATTTTCTTTAATGTTTCATCTCAATAAAAATATTCTTAGTTCTCAGATGTAGCTACATGCATTCACAGAGAATTTACCACCACTTGAAAATGCTTTCCTGTTATTCAGTTGTCTCTAAATAAAAACTCTGTAAATAAAAGCGGGTATCTTTAGAACAGATAGCACCACTTCAGCATGGACACATCTCATACAGTAAACCCACATAGTTCCATCATAGGACGTTTCATGAAGCCATGTACTTTTTCTTCTGATTCTCACTTCACCTTATTACACCTAATTGATGAGAAGCAGTCCCTGTGTTCACTTCAGTGCAAGAACTGTGATTCAGGTCATCCCTGATATTGCACCTTATGTGGGATTGAAACATCTTCACTGCCTGCACCAGCACTGCCTCCCACATAAAGTCCTGTTGCATCCAGCTCACGAGGGTTATGTCTCACCCGTGGGAGCTGGGAGGGCTCTAAGCTGCAGGTCCCACGCCCCCAGTCCCTGCTAAGGAGGGTGCTGGATCTTCCCTGTCTCCCTCCCCATCACAATGTGGCTCCCATGGGAATGCAGCCAACCTAAGCTGGCTGGACAGGGGCTGCAGCACTTTCCTGACAGATCCAAGATATAAGACACATAAACAGGCAGTACAGCCCTTATTCTACTATCAGTTACACAGACATTAAGCAATCTTTGGACTTCTATTGTCTAGGGATTGTATCTTGATGGGTTGAAGAACAAAGAAATGTGTCAAAACATGCAGGAGTATTTCTCCCAACTTTCACATTTTTCTGAATGTTAATTAAATAAGCTCAGGTGGCTTTCCCTGATTGTTTACACTTGAACTTTTCATCAGCTTAATATTCCATAAACCTGACTATACATGCTGTTCATTCATGGGTTTTTAAAATGGGTGAATTTTGTTTCAAGATGCAAATGTCAATATAATATAGTACTAACAGATCTCTCAGTATGAATAAACAGGAATCTGTGTTTATGCATGATAGAGAGAATTGTATAGGGAGTTCTCCTCATTAAAACAGTAAACTAAGTCCAATTTAATTACAGCTTGAAAGCCAAAGGGAAATATATTACTATCTTATCCTGCAGGACAGAAAGTAATTTAAAAGAACAATTCCATAGTAGTGATAACATAAACAGAACTACAAAATCAGATCAGGCAGTAGTATTTGGCATGCTTCATCCCTATAGAAATCCATTTTCATTTCCAGTGATGATATTCTGGCTTGGCTACTTACAAAAGAAAGGTAAGTCAGTTTTTAAAAGCTGTCTTAAAGCATACTCCATGTATGTCCATCATATAATACTGGAAAACAAACTGGAATCTATACCATATACTTTTTTACTCTGAGACAGTCAATACATGTTCTAGATTAATATTCTGCAATGAAACAGAGAGAAAGCACTTTTAAAGACAACTACATTTTCTTTCTTCTAACAAGGAATTAGGAGCAAGGAATAAGCTTTCTGTTTCCTTGCCTGATGACAACAATCTCTAAACCAAGACATTAAGAAATTGGGCCAAAAATAAATCTTGAGCACCAGGATGTAAAAGTCATAGTCCTGAAGACTGCTGATGCTGTGAAAGGCAGCAGTTTGGACATGTGTTTGGTTTCCTTCATTTTTCTAAATGATCTTGTCTTTTGAAGGTGGTTGCAAAGGAGCTGATCACAGTTTGTGTTCCTTACTGTTTAGAAGCAAGACGAATTCACAGCCTAAACAAAACCTCCATTAACTTTTTAAGCTAGAAGTACAGTAAGCTGTCCCTGTAAGTGGAAATAATGCTTTATATTATTAGATGACTAGGTATGTAGCTTCTCCTATTAATTTATTCTCACCCAAAAGAAGAATTCTTTTCTGGTTTAGTTGAGCTGATATATTTCCAGCTAAAATATCCATAATTTGCAAAGTAGATAGCCTTGCAGTCACCATATTTTAATAGTTTTGAGACCAGAACAGTCTGTGGTGCTGCCTACCTTTGCACAATATTATTGTGGTTAGCAGAACCACTCTATAAATAAGCTTTGGGTTCTATGTGCTCAGCTTTTTCAGCCTCAGGCAGTGGGAAATTAAAGCCTGCAAATCACAGGGAAGTGTAATAATCAGCCAGCATAGGGGAAGAAGTAGGATATTGTGGTTTTTACTGGCACACAATACAGTAATCTAACTGTTCCCACCTCACTGAAAATTTTAAAAAGACCTGTTTTTATCAAAAGTATATAAAAGATTCCATTTTTAAGCAAAAAATGGCTCAGCCAAAAAGAAAAGCGCCCAGAGTATGCGCTGAATCAACATCCAAGAAGTGTTGAGTATGAGTACAGTAGTTTATCAAACCTCACATAAACCAAACTTCACATGTGGACAGTGTCACACAACCACATGAAAAAAATTACAAACATTTTTACATTCCACAAAATGAAACTGCAACCCCACCACTAAAAATAATGGTTCCCTTTAAATGAGTGCAGAGGAACCAGAAACCACAATGGCCACCCCTAAGGCTGACACTTTGTTCTCCTGGCAGAGGCTGAACCTTTCTGTTAAGTCTCTGGAGTTAACAATGATTAATAACTGTGCTGCAGGTCAGTACCTGTCCAGTACCAACAAACAATATTTACTTCTGTCTTATCTGGTCATAAACTGTTAAACTTAGTCTCTTGGCATACCCAAAACATTTACCTGCATGTCATAAAAGCATGTGGTTCATTGCTAGAGGCATAAAAGAGAAAAGAGCTTCTATTATGTTTTCAAATTTGTGCTCGTAGATGGAGTTGGTAGACAGAGAGGTTGCCTTTCCTGAATGAATGGACTGAGTCCTCAATCTGTAATTCTGATCTAGTGAATGGAATTAAAATGCTTAACCAACCACCTGGTCAGACGTTAGCATAATTGTTACCAAGCCCAGCCTGCTCCCAGAGCTCTTCAAAAAACCACCAGTATCCCTTAGCTGTGAGAACTGTGACTAGCAAGGGAACCAGGCTTTGATAGATCACTAATTCCAAAGTTCGTCTACTAGACTGTAACATAGGTGGGCACACTTAAGCACAGTTTAATGCAAAAACACTTAATGTTATTTTTCCTTTCTCTTACTATCCAAAATCAGATTTTAGGCATCGGTGTTTCTCTTGGAACACCAGACCTCACCATTGCCTTATGCCCAGCAAGCAACAGGGCTCCAGTTTCTGCTTTAGTTACCAAATGTGTGCCCCCAGTTCTCCACAGCTCAGACTGCACAGGTGCTGTGCAGGAACAGTGATGCTAACTGATGTGCTGGCAGAGATGGCACCTGCTTTGAAAGTTACTGTGAATATAAGAAACTTTATGTAACTATTTTAACAGCTTATTTTATCAACTCTTTAACTTTTAATAGAGAAAAAAATACTGTTTCAGTTGTTAACCTCAATTACTGCATTATATAACTAATAAACCTCAAACTTCTTCTTTCATAGGGAGTCTTTACCATACGGATTTCTACTTCAGTATCTTTCAAATCCTCCTGAGAAATCAGACCAAACAAGTCCATTTCACATAGCAAAAAACAGGGGTAGGTACTGTCTGACTTTTTAACTTCTCCATTCTTCAGTCTTTCAAAAAACAGAACCACTCTGATTTCCACTTGCAAAAGGGCAGCCCCGGAACGTAAACAATTTCTTTGTGCCGAATCTCTTTTTGCTTTCCCTGAACTTAAGTTGACATGAAGTATTTGGCCAAGTAGACTCCAAAGGCCAAGCCCCCTTCTCTCTGCCAGGCACTCTGAGATAAAAACACAGACAACATTCGTTGTTCCTGTAACTTCTGCACCTGGGAAACATTAAACCTGGGCAGTGCTCAGCTTCTTTTGGACCCTGTGAGTAAAAGCCACTAGAGCACTCTAGTACGTAGCAAAAGCCCAGAGCATACGAGAAGCAAAATTCTTCTCCATCCAGACCATGTTCTATAAATTCACGCTACAGAGGTTGTTAGTGGAGATTTGTATGATGTTCAAAAGGAAAAGACAATGCTGCTTTAATATAAGGCTTTTTGCCCTCCCTACCTTTCATTTTCACCCATTCTCTACCGCTCCAGCTTTAGTTGTGCTGCTTACCTGCTTTTGCCACAGCATCTGCTTTATTGCATCTGTCAGGACATGGATGCCCAAAGCACACACACTGCCAGGGCAGATAAAAGGGAGTTTACCAGTGAGAAGGATGGCATGCCTGTTACTGTACTCATCTGATTCTTTATTTGTTAGTCATAGTTTGCAGATATTACAGAAAAAATAACTTTGCAACATCTTCAAACATTGCACACAGCTGAGGCATGTGGCACTTCTCTGCAAACGTAGGAATGTTTGGCCAGCTTTTCCCACTGCCCAAAGGACTTGTACAGAGCGCTCAACTAGCAGCAAAATATTTCAGCTGTTGAGAACATACTAATCACAAAGCCATGCTTTTATTAATCAGGTCAGGCTTGAGCTCTGTTCCTGAATTTTCTATAGATTTTTGCTCCCTGCCCAATCCTTGGCAAGCTCTGGGTAAATGCTCATGTTGCCTATTGTTAATCTTCCTTGCTTACATGATGATAGCTGGGTTTTGAACAGTGCCTGAACAAAACCAACTTTTCTGGATCGGTCACGAGATAGGGTGGAATTTATGAGGCATCTCCCTCCAGAATATATTGCCTTTAGCTATGTTCTGTCAAAGACACTCTGTAATACTCTAAACACATGCCCTTTCATGTCTCTGGATGGAACAAAACAGAAAGAAAAGACATTTCCTCACAGGCCTGTCTTAAAACGGTATCTTTAAAAGTATCAGAATAATCTGTATGCTAAGTATGACAGGCAAAGGTGAGCCTTTTGTTCTCCTGACACCTATTACAGGGACAGTTAGACTACACAGACCTTGTGTTGCAACTGCATTCTCTACTTTTTTTTAAAGATCCTTCCCAGCCAGCCTGTCAGAGGAGGTCTTCCCAGGCAGACCGAGCATTTGCAGTAAAATACATCCTGGTCAATCTGCAGAATGCCTGGTCAGGTTTGTGCTTCAGCATGTGCACTTACTGTGGGTAGCAATGGACTCTCTTCTGTGCCCCTTTGCACCTCAGCTTTCCCCCCAGCATTAACAAAGATCATCACAGGCAACAACACAGTGCTGAAACCAGTCATCTGCTTCCTACCAATGGGATGGGCAGGCTGTGAGCTAGAAGAGTGATAGCTTGTATGACCCTACGTATACCACTCACCTGATCTACTGCAAATCAAGGACTGGGAAAAATATATCTCCACTGGAGCAAGAGAAGAAACAGTAAACAAGCTGATATGTTGCTCTTTCATCAGACTTTGTGGTTATCCCAGAGTTGAGTCCTTACTGTATTTTCAATCTCACCGTAAAATGCAGGTGGCATCCATCTTATCACACACAACAGACAGAGCCTATTTAAAAGAGCTTTCACATTCCTCATAGCTTTACCTACCGGACATGCTGAACAGTACTTTTCCTTCAGTACAAATCAGTTCAAGAAGCAAAGGCTATACCAATGAGATGGTAATTAGATGACCAAAAAGATTTAACACACTGTTTCTGAGAATTTGGGTATTCATACAATGTCACCAGGATGTGGACTATAAAATTAATCATCTGAGAGAAAAGGAGAGTTTGCAAGAAAGTTTTGATTTTTCATGATACATACAGCTGGAAGTTATGTGTACAGTATTGTGCAGCACACACTAACAGGTTTTTAATGGCACACTGGGCACATATAAAGACAAATATGTTCCCTGAGATGCTTTACAGGATTAATAAACATGAGCCTGACAAAACTGCATTTCATTCCCACACAATGAAATGGTAATGAGTCACACAGATAAAGACAACATAACACAAAAAGCACAGATGTCTTACCAGAAGTTATATAGAGAGAAAAACAGACCCCTGGTCTATGTGCTCTCAGTGTTCAGATGATCACACTGTTACTTTCAAATTCATGTCAGAAGGTCCCCAAGAGCTGTTTTCTCCTGGTTTTGCTTCTCTTTTACTAACAACTTTGAAGTAAACTAGAAAGCCTACCATGAAAAGAGTTAAACAAACCTAAAATACTTCGTTAAGGCACCAAAATAAACCTGGAGCTGTTGAAATGGAAAACAGGATGAGTCAATAATCCATGAAATGCCTCAGGCTTGCCACGCTCTCAGTATAATATGTAAATATTATCTATTAAACCTGATATTCAAAGGTTCAGAGTGCCCAGCATATGTCTTAGATAGTCACCAACATGAAAACAAAGTGTAGTTATATATGCCCTTTTACGTTGGGGCTAGAGATATGCTTTCTGGGTACTTCCTTAGAAGGGCCCCAGGAACCTTCATGGAGCATCCCGGCCCAGTGTAAGCAGGATTTTTAAGGAACCAGAGCTCAGGTCGACAGAAAACTGGCTCAAAGGGCAAGATGGAGCTAAGTCTCAGGAGTGGCCCAGAATTCAAAGTACTGCCTGGGTTGTTTTACCATATATAGCCTGAATACAGCCATCGAGTTCTTTGATATTCATGTGTCTGATTCTGCCATTATTCCCAAAGGTTCAGCTGAAAAAGCTGGAGTTCTGACTTGCTTCAGCTGTAGGACTAACAGGTTTCTGGGTGGAGGATGGGGGCCTTTACATAGATGTCTTTGTCAAAGAGGTAAAAAAGAAAGCCATAGAAGGAAAAGTGATAAATAGCATAAATGGACATGTTCATACACACACACACTGAAAAAATAAACAAAACTCAGCTATAAATGAAGCAGCCTACAGAAAATAAAAGATGAAGATCTTCAGTTGGCATAAACAGAAGCAGTGGTGGCCAAGCATTTATTCTGACTAATCTTAAAGCTATAATGCCTGAAAGACCCTGTATCAAAAAACTAAATACTGTTTGCAATATAAGAAGAAAAAAAAAATAAAAAGAAAGTTTTGAGCTGTTTTCACATACACATGACGAAAAGAAGGGAAGTGAAAATCTATCTGTAAGTTACCTTACTCGCTGTGTGCCTGCCAGGAATTTTATATATAGTTATAGACATCTAACTATCAGAAAGACCGAGGGAGAAAATGGAAAGAGTCCAGAAAACAGCAAAAATGATCAGAGAGCTGGAGAGACTGATATGTAGTGAGTGACTAAAATAGAACTGGATTTTTAAGACCTTGGCTCTATGACAATTAAAGAGATAGATACAGCAATCTACAGTTTGAAAGGCATGAACAAAAAAAGAAAGGCACTTTTATGGCAAAAGAGGAAGGGCAACTAAACAAAAAAAAAAAAGAAAAATGTATTCTGGATTTTGAAAACAGACTGAGTAGTCTCCCAAGCATGGAAAGTGTAGAAGATCTGCTAGCCTAGGACTAACAATGTTTTTTCCTCCTAGACCAGTCTACAGTTGCTCTCTTAAAAATTTCTTATTCCTGTTCTTATTAGTTCATCTTTGCAATTCAACATTCCTTGTAGTAAGATGGCACAGCTAGCATTTTATTCGAGGATCACCTAGCTCTGGTCAAAACAGTTGTGGAGAACAAAGTGATGCCTAACCCTGGTATGTCTCCTTCCACTGCTGCCACATGCACAAACATTGAGGAAATTTTAAGATGCAAGCATCACGCACATATAATTTCTTTCATCATTTGTTGAACCCTCTGGGTGCTGCTAACTCATTTAGGCAAGAGTTTCGTTATACCATCTGATTTAACAGAAACTTATGTGACATACAGAAAGAGAAAGAGCACACAGCCTTGGGAAGGAGCAGTCTGGAAGGAAAAATCCCAAGAAGTAGCCGAGAGGTTAAACATGTTTTGCTAGACTTTGACTACTGATTTTTTACATCCTGTCTGGAAAGTAACTTTGCATTCTGTCTGCTCCCATCTCCTTCCTTAGAATAAGCTGGACAGAGCAAAACACTGTAATAGATATACATTTGTACATATATGTAACGTACATATATGTATGTCTATTATGTATATGTGTGTCATAATACAAGGACTAGTTGTATGGACACCGCAGGGGCAGGCCAACTCATACAAGAGAATTGTTACATAGAAGAGGTATGTAATCCAAGTGCACCTTCAAGAGTGCGAACAACTACATTTATTTACCTCAAAATACTTAGCAAAAATATCAGTTGCTCACATGGGTATTTGTCTTCCATTCTCTCCTCATCTCTCTTCTCAGTGGGGTTTTCAAAGTACATATTTTTAAACAGTATGCCCTTTGAAAAAGTATTCTCCAAACTCTACTTTTTGGAAAGCAGCATTCATTTTCATAAAGGAAGGGGTTTACTGCAAAAATTACTTAATATACCTAAAGAAGCCAAGACTTGACCAAGCTTTCAGACTACAAAAAGTTAAATACAGTATAAATAAAGGGAAAAAAATCCAATCAATAGTGTTTGTGAAGCTCTCCTTGTGCAAGTAAAAGTCAGACCCCTACGAACCCTCAGTGTAGAAATAGGCAACGCCTTGGAAAGGAAAAACTCATCACTGTATGCAGCTGACCTATGTATATTTCTGGCTTTCCAATAAGCCATTCTAAAACTATATGATAAATAAGAATGAAAAATATTTTTTCTATGTTTTAGCAAAAAAAAAATTAAAAAAAATGTTGTTTCTCCAAGGTCTGAATAATTTATTGCTGAGAATGTCCTAAATTCCTTGGAGAATTTCTCGCTCATCAGCAGATTTCAAACAGTCCAAAAATGTAATGCATTCTTAGGATAAGTAGTTTATCAGATTGTAAGAATTTTTGTAAAAGAACTGCACAAGAAAATGATCTAATATAAGCATAGCATGCTCAGTCTCCCCCTTCCATATCTAGAGCATGAAAAGAGCCGAAACCCATGATAAGATCAAAGAGATTTCAACATAGAAAGCTGTTAAATAGCAAGTTGCAGAAATCATCTGGAAAGCTTAGTGGTAGTAAACCCCAAAGGGTGGTTTAGAAATGCAAACTAAACCATGCTAGTCTAAATCAAAGCAATTGTCACATTTAAAGTCAAGACTCCAGATGGATGGCTTTTATAAACAGATCTGAGATGCATTCGATCCAGCTGCTGAATGGATAGGACTCTGCATCTTCAGAAAAAATTACCTTTTTTTTTATATATATATAAATGTCAATAGCACCTAAGCTTGTGGCAGATACTGAACAGTTGAAGGCTTTGATTTTCATTGTTTTTTTAGTCATCCACCAATGACAGCACCCCCCTCCGCACCCCAGTCATCACTTGCTTCCCACTGGACATGAGTGCCCTGCAAAGCAACACTGCATCAGTTGAAGTAAAAAACAACCATTAGCAGAATCCTAATTAAACCAGAGCATTTAGCAATCCCCAGAGAAAACGGTGTGATCCAAGCTAAAGTGCAGGACCCTCCATCACTGACAGCCATGTCAATCACAGAATGGCCAAGTTATTGCTTTTATAATGATTTTTCATCAGAATCCGATTTAACCTTCGGATGCTCATGGAGAAATAATCTGTTCCCTCTTACAGATTGCACCAGCACCAGAGCTGTTTCCATATCTTCTCCACAATTTCCCTTTTCCTTTTCCATTCCAGTGGGCAAACAGTGTAAGATCTGATCCACATTCAGGTTCTGCTTGCACACTATACCAAACATTAATGCCTTTCTTTGCTCTGCTTATATGAATCATAGGATCATAGAATGGTTAGGATAATCAAGTTCCAACCCCCCTGCCATGGGTAGGGACACCTCACACTAGACCATGTCACCCAAAGGCTCCGTCCAACCTGGTTTTGAACACTGCCAGGGATGGAGCATTTTAATCACTTCTTTGGGCAACCTGTTCCAGCGCCTCACCACCCTCACAGTAAAGAACTTCTTCCTTACATCTAACCTGAACTTCCCTTGTTTAAGTCATAAATACTTGGGTTACCACATTTTAACAAGCTATAACCAGCCACCTCAACAGTAGCAGCTGGCTGACTGACCACCATGCTGCAAGGTTAGAGCAGATGTTTTCCCTCCCTCCCCAGTTCTGGCAGGCCCAGAGCATGAACAGACTCCTGAGTTGCCTTCCGGCACTTAGCAGCTCTCCATACTCTACATCCCTTTCCCAACCTTTCACAACATGCAGCTGGCCCACTTAGCAGGAACCTGTCTTAAATACTTTCTCAAGCCCCATTAGAGTTCTTTATAATCTTTAACAATATCTAACCACACAGGAAACATTGATTATAACAGTCTCTGTACTGCTGTAAACATTGAAGTACATATCACATGTGCAGTTAGCCCCCAAATCCTACCCTGCGACCTTTTCCACAAGATAGTTACTTACTTCAGCATTCAAATCTGAGTCCCACTGAGTCACTGTGAGTTTTACCCTCTAACATACGCTGACATTTTAATAAAAGCTCTGTTGATACATCCTATAAACTGCAGTGAGAAGCAAAAACTGAAAAAAAATGAAAACAGATGAGAATGAATTATGAAAACACACTGAAGACATTTTCAGACTTCTACTGATGAGAGAACAGAAAAAAGAAATATCTAAAAATGTCTGAGCCAGCCCCTTTTCTATTCCCCATGCTCTCCATCTGCTCACAAGGAACTGTATTTCTGTTGCTGGTATTAAACAGCAAATCCTCTCACTCCCTCACTGGAAACCATTTGAGTACTAACTGGTAAATCATCAAAACAGTAACTCAGGAGACCTCAAGGGAGTACTCTCTTTCCTCCTTTCTCATATTAGGAATCAGAGGCTATGCTGAAAGCTATTATAAATATCTCTATCACCACTAACCTAGCTTGGCTAAAAGAGATACAGATCATTTTTGCAACAAGCTTTTGACCCAAACACATTTATTGTGTCATCTTGTCTCTGACTCTCAAAGCAGCTTTCATCCTGACAGATACAAAACCAGTCTTCATAGAAGTTTTTGGCTTAAGTTCAACAGTGTTGGATACAACTGAGCAAAATAAATATAAATGTTCAGCTGTGGCTTACATTTATTTACATTGACTGATCACTGAAAACTGTGAGTTTTACACTCCGCAGGGCAGAAAACTACAAGAAAAACAATTGAGAGCAAGGGAGTTTCCATACACAGTTCCTGCTGCATGGAACAAGTAAGAGCCACTGCTTCAGTGGTAACAAACTAGCACACATATGACATGATGTATGCACTTCTTCCAGAAGTTTCCCATCAGGTTTTCTTATGTGTACTGATCAAACATGTAATTTTTTTTCTTATAGAGATATTGCTACAGAAAGACAACGTGTTTGCAGTTTACACCTCTCTTTATGCGTTAAATTTGAATATTTAACCTGCCCACTGTGAAAACAAGAAAAATCTAGATTCTATCTTTAATCTGCAAAATCATTCAGGTTTTCACAGAGTCATTAGGATTGGAAGGGACCTCTGGAGATCATCTAATCCAACCCCCTTCCCAAGGCAGGTCCACCTAGAGCAGGTTACCCAGGAATGTGTCCAGAAAGGTTGTGAATGTCTCCAGTGTCTCTCCTGTGAGAGACTCCACAACTCCGCTGGGCAGCCTGTTCCAGTGGTCTGCCACCCTCAGTGTAAAGAAGTGCTTCCTCATGTTGATGTGAAATTTTTACTTCATTTTAACTCATCTTGCATATCCCTAAACTTCTCAGTTTACACCTGTTTTCTTCATATGGATTTATATGCAGGCACACATTTATCAGGAGGAAAACTAGGAAACAGGGTTGTAACCTCTCCACTAACACTGCCTGGTTCACTTCTTGAAATCTCAGCTGTGTAGCTGCCTCTCCCGTCCACCCTCCTCTGCACGCCCAGGTGATGGCTGCAGCCACCATTTTTACACTTCACTTCTAATCAACCCAAATATTTAGAGCCCATCTGACCTTCTGGTACCACACAGTCTATCTGTGAAATGGTAGGAATAAAACTTCTCAAGATATGTCATAGAGACATAAAGATAAAATAAAATTCTTAATTCATTAAGATTTTCAATACTAATCTTGAAAAGAAAATAACATTTGAAGTACAGATCTGTTAAAATTCCAATGAAAGTACAAGAGAAATTAATAGGATCCCTTGTCCTTTGTCTTTGAAAATGTGAAGTGCTACTTATATGGTAATCATGAAATGGTACTTTTAGATGAAGTTACAATTATTTTTTAAAAGGGAAATTATGTGTGGGGAGAGAGAGAGCTGAACTCATTCTGGGTGAAATCAGATAGATAAGGCCCAACTGTCAATTATCTATGGTCTTGTTGCAAAGACTGGTGAGCTTTCTCATATGCAAAGCATAATTGGGAAAGCTTTTGCCAAAAGAATATAGCTGACATCCCTGCCATAGTCAGGAAAGACAGTTTCTATCTGCATAAAAGCACTACAAAATGCTCAAAGATTAAACAGCAACATCCTTACATCCTTACAAAACAAATTTCAAATTGACTCCACATTACTTAATAAACTTACACGTTGGTTAGAGTCTAAATGTAACCGATTTAACCCATTCTTCACCATAGACAAACATTAAAACTTTTTTTGCTGAGAACTTTCCTCACCAAAAATCTGTGTGTGAGCTGAGCTGTTTCTCTTTATGCCGCACTTTACATCTCAAAGGAATTGCTGTGAACATGCAAGATGTATCCTTCTAGTCCTTCTTCAAACCAGTTCTTAAACTCTCTTTCCAATAATGTGTATAAAAACGCTGTAATAAAACTACTGAGCCTACCACAGCTTTGCTTGTTCCCTGGGATGCCCCATCTATTTGTTCACATCCATCATTCATTCCTGGGCCTATATTTTTGATTACAAGGGTTTTGAGAGACTACTTATTGCTCAGTGTTTGTGTACTTTGTATCACAGAAAGTTCTGAGAGACTATTCTAATGCAAAGAAGTTGTGATAATAAACAATTTCACCCTTCCACTTACTAAAATACAGCAGCAAAATGTTTAATGCTTAGAAAATGGAGACAGATTATAGCTCTTCAATGGCTGATGGTACTTTCAAGCAGAAGTTTAGCACCATAACGAACTACACCTGAGCCAATGTGTAGAAACCCATATCTACACATGCATTTCATATTACATGATGTAATTCTTTGGCTGTTACCTATACAGAGAAAAAAAAAATTAAAAAAGGAAAAAAAAATCTGTCCTAGAATCCTAGAATGGTTTGGGTTGGAAGGGACCTTAAAGATCATCTAGTTCCAACCACTCTTCCAGGGACAGGGACACCTTCCACTAGACCAGGTTGCTCCAAGCCCCATGCAACCTGGCCTTGAATACTTCCAGGGATGGAAGAGCCACGGCTTCTCTCAGCAACCTGTTCCATTGTCTCAAAAGGTTGTTACAGAACATTATATAAGACTGGAGAGGATTTCCACCCTATTTGTGATCATTGATCTCTACTCTTGCCTTTGTCCTTCAAACTCTTGTGTCCAGCCATGCTGGCAGAAAGCTGAGCCTGGCAGCCCTGAGGGAGGAAACCAGAAAAATCCCACTTACTGAATATTGTATATGCCCACTTGCTTTCTGTACTCTTGCTAGAAAATTAAGGGATAAGACCTTGACACTGCTAAGGCTTTGCCATCAACCTCACTTAATAATTCATACACAAACAATTTCCAAAACAACTACCAGAATTATTGAAAACAGCGTATTTTTAAGGGGTTCTTAATAAACAACATCCCAAGTCATACACAGCCTTGAGCTTTTATTGCTTTGAAGCAGGCTTTTCATGAAAAATATTATTTTTTCAGGAACAATTGCAGCACCACTTAATTTCAAATCCTCAGAGATTACAAAGGAAAACTCTTTATTTTCCATAGTGCTGCTTTGACAGGCATTGACATTTATCAGCTATTGCAACAATAGATTTAAAAAAACAGATGGACATGAACAAAAACCTGCTGTTTCTGATACTGCAAGGCCATTCTCCAGTGGCAGACTGTAACTTGGGCAATCTTGCAAGAAGAACCACCCACTAGCTTTTAGCAAAGCTGGAGCTGAGCAAGCTATGCAAGCTTGCATAGCAAGCAAGCTATGACTTGCTGCTCCAGCTGTTTGGTAGACTAAGATGCAGCAGGCATGGCTGGGAAATCATAGAATCATAGAACACCAGGTTGGAAGGGACTTCGAGGATCATCTGGTCCAACCTTTCTGTGCAAAACATGACCTAGACTGGAAGGTAGAAAGCAGTTGATATAAACCAGCATGGTCTGAGTTCAGTAGCCAAGGGGCTAGTTTGGGATTCTCTGCTGGTTGCTCCTACCTTGCTTTTCAGCAGAATCAAACCCAAATTTCTGGAGGGGGGAGGGGACGGTAGAAATGCAGCTCATATGTATGTCTTGAGTCATCAAGCTGTTCATTTGCTTGCATTTGAACCTATTGTAAACTTGTATTCACAGGCTTTTATACTTAATAAGCCACAGCTACAGTGCTGGATCTAAACCATTTACGTAACACCAGTATCACTAAACTCATCAGCATGGAAGAAAAAAGCATCAACACGAGTTACACATAGATGTGAAGCTTTTCTGCAGAAGTTATCCGGTCAAGAACAATGCAGTGTGGTCCAGAGCATTTTATTAGGTGATTTCCTACGCAAACCTTGCATAGTTATTTTTATACCACTTTCCTGTGAGCTTCTCAAAGCTATCCTTAATTTAACACAGTGATGAAAATGAGAGAAAGTTACTAGTACCAGCTTTTAATTTCACAGCGGATCATTGATCAGTAATATCACTTCTGAATGATAGGTGATCATGGTATTGAATGCAGCGAGAATTTACTCCTGACAGCTCATGAGTTCGTACTGTATATTGATACTATCAAATACTTTCAGCAGCCATTATAGCAATTTACTCACTTTTATATAGACCACTCAGGCTTGAAATATGTTCTTAAATAAAAAAGAGGAAACAATTTGAAGCTAAAACCCAAGTAGAGCACGCTAACAGCTTGTAATGATGGATGCAGTGTTTTATCACAGCAACAATTAGGCAATTTAGGGAGGGAGCATGGGACAAGTAAGTAATGTTGGAGTGTGACAGGCTGGTAGGGCTGGATGTGGGAACCTTGATGGGCAGCAGCAACACACCTTTCCTCCCCCCCTTCTTTTCATTTATCCCCTACAACTGCAGAGAAGGCAGCAGATATGACCCAATACGGC